>NC_092581.1:6787500-7059602 GCF_037975245.1 Apostichopus japonicus
TCTATTAAACTTCCTTCTGCTCTCTACTCCTACCATGTGGACACTAGTGTACACATAGCTACCTTTCCTATCTCACTCCTAGAGTATCAATACATAAATGTCCATTGTTCAAAAGCGGCCTTCACACTCAATAAACCTCTGAGTCATCCTGTTTCTATAGCTAAGACCCTGTGGTTGCCTAGCAACCCAGATAGAGATAGTTATTCCCCCCCCCCCTTTGACTTAGTGTGCACTGTAAGTGATTTACTATTGAAATATATATGCATAGTGCAGTACCACAATATAGTGCAATGTAAATCTCTTTGAAAATACACTATGTAAGAGCATACAGTCTTACATGTATATCCAGTTATACCTGACTTTATATTGACAGATAAAACTTATCTGCATATCTGGATTGACTCTATATCCAGTTATATCTGTCTTTGTTTGAACAGATAAAACTTTATATGCATATCTGGATTGACTCTACATCAGTTATATCTGGCTTTATATGGCCAGATAAAATTATCTGCATATCTGGATTGACTCTATATCCAGTTATATCTGGCTTTATATGGCCAGATAAAACTTTATCTGCATATCTAGATTGGCTCTATATCCAGTCATATATCTGGCTTTATATGGCCAGATAAAACTTTATCTGGATTGACTCTTTATCCAGTTATATCTGGCTTTATATGGCCAGATAAAACTTTATCTGCATATCTTGATTGACTCTATATCCAGTTATATCTGGCTTTATATGGCCAGATATAACTTTATCTGCATATCTGGAATGACTCTTTATCCATGTTATATCTGGCTTTATATGGCCAGATAAAACTTTATCTGCATATCTGGATTGACTCTATATCCAGTTATATCTGGCTTTATATGGCCAGATAAAAACTTGATCTGGCCAGATTAAACCAGATATAAAGCCAGATCTGGCATTTCGGTAAGTGTGGGTCTGTGCGTACTTACTTACTTACTGCCCATTATGCCTCCTGGCACATAGGGCAGCAACAAAAGTCTTCCACTCCTTCCGATCCTGGGCTAAATTTTGGATGGTACCCCATGTGTGGTTCAGCTGAACCACCGTCCTTAATCTCTCCTTCCACAGTTCTTCGCCAAGTGTTTTTAGGACGTCCCCTCTTTCTTTTGCCTTCTGGTGTCCAGTGGAGGGCTGTTCGTGTGATGTCATCTATGTTTTTTCTCAATACATGTCCGATCCATCTCCACCTTCTTCTCATGATGATGTTCTCCATGCTGTCTTGATGGCATTGGGCATATAGTGCTTCGTTTGAAATGGTGTTTGGCCAGAAAATGCGACATATTCTTCTTAGACTCTTTGAGTGGAAGACTGACAGCTTATTGAGGTCGATTTTCGTCATTCTCCAGCATTCAGAGCCGTACAGAAGAGTGGAAAGGACACAGCTCTGGTACAATTTTAGCTTGGTCTTGGTGATGTACTGCTGTGATCTCCATATATAATTGAGCATTCTGAATGCATTTCTGGCTTTATTAAGACGGTTCTTAATGTCTTTGCCTGCGACTCCATCGTGCCTGACAGTGCTGCCCAGGTAAGTAAACTCCTCAGTAATAGGTAGGTCTTCCCCGTTTGCTTGTATTGGTAAAGGGTCCGAGATGTTCAGGGTCATCACCTCTGTTTTCTTTTGGCTGATCTTCAAGCCAATTTGCTGAGCAAAATCACTGAGTCTGGATGTTTTTTCTTGCATATGCTGGTGGGTGTGTGAAAGTAGAGTGCGATCATCTGCAAAGTCGAGGTCCTCAAGTGTAGAAAAGAGGGTCCATGCATCTTATGCCTCTTTTTTGGCCTTCAGTTGCCTGTCTCATCACCCAGTCTATGGCGATATTGAAGAGCAGTGCTGACATGACACATCCTTGCCTAACTCCAGTCTTCACTTGGGACTTACGGTTACTGTTTCCAACTCTGCATGTGAAATTGGTGTAAAAGCTCTTAACTACAAGAACTAGCTGCTCTGGTATCCCATAGTTGCGTAGTATTCTCCAAAGGCTGTGTCGGTGGATGCTATCGAAAGCTTTTTCAAAGTCAACAAAATTAATATAAAGCTTCCTCTGCCATTCTGTGCATTGCTCTATGATGTTACGTAGTGCAAATATCTGGTCAGTGCACCCTCTTCCTTTCCGAAAACCTGCCTGTTCCCTTCTGAGACTTTGGTCAACAGCATCTGTGATACGGGTAATAATTATCTTTGCCAATATTTTGCTTGGTATTGACAATAGTGTGATGCCACGCCAGTTATTGCAGTTTTTAGGGATCCCTTCTTTGGTAATTTTACAATAACTCCCTCTGACCAATCGTCAGGAACTGCCTTCCTTTCCCATATAGCTGTGAAGAGTGGCAGAAGGATTTTTCCTGCTATTTCTGGGTCCGCTTTAAAAAGTTCTGCATTGAGATTGTCAGAGCCAGGGGCTTTACCATTTTTTAGGGATTTAATTGCAGCTATAACTTCTTCTTTAGTTGGTGGTGTGCTGCTGACATCCAAATCATCCTCTGCCTCTTGTATGACAGCCTCTATTGTCGGTGGTGGTCTATTCAACACCTCGCAAAAATGCTCGGCCCATCTAGCTTCCTGTTCTGCTTCTGTTGTAAGAAGCCTCCCCTGCTTGTCTTCAATAGGTGAGTTTGTGGTTCCCCTATACTTGCCGCTGATTATTTTAGTAATTTTGTATACCTTTCCTTGTTCCCCTTTATTGGCTGCTTCCTCTGCCTGATTTGCAAGGTCTTCAACAAAGGCACGTTTGTCTGCTCTTGTCTTCGTCTTTACGGCCTTGTTTGCCTCTCGGTACTGTAGCTTATACCTTTCTTTCAGTCTGTCTGATTTTGCTTCCATGGCTTTTTTCTTTGCACCCCTCCGTTTATCTATGGCTTGCCAAGTATCATCAGTTACCCATTCTTTCCTTTCTTTCTTTTTGACTCCTAGACACGATTCACTAGTTTTCAAGTAGGCTGTCTTAACCTGTTCCCAGTTGATGTTGACGTCATCTGTGGCTGCATCCATATTTGGTTGGTTGTCAGTTTCTAGTTCCGCTAATATCTGGAATCTATTCTTAAGCTGCAGTACGAAAGAGCTCTTCACTCTAGGATCTCGCAGCTTATCACAAGCGCGTAGCCAGAAATTTGCCAAGGGAGGGGCGAAACTGTAGATTCGGCATTGCAAACTATCTAAGCGTAGCGCCACCATGGTTGGCGCGAAGCGTACAATAAAATTTTGGCTGTAAATGCCTCCCAGATCGCCGGAAATGGCACTTCCCATGCCTTGTTAGTTGCATCTTAGCATTTTCTCTTTTTGAAAATACTAGCAATATCATAAAAACCTTAAAAAAAATTTGTAAAAAATATGCTCAAGGGGGGGGCGGCCGCCCCCTTTGCCCCCCCATGGCTACGCGACTGGCTTAATAACATTGAGTTGTTGTTGTCCTGTCTTCCTAGTACCAGTTTTCCTGAGCTTTACTTTGACTACTGCAATTACAAGATGGTGGTCGCTATTGACATCTGCTCCACGCATCACTCTGACATCAAAAAGTGAATGTCTCCATGTGCCATTAATCATCAGGTGGTCAATTTGGTTCTTATCTCGTCCGTTGGGAGAGTTCCATGTGAGCTTGTGGATGTCATTATGTGGGAAGAGAGTCCTGCCTATAACAAAGTCATAGGTAGAGCAAAAATCAAGAAGTTTTTCTCCATTCTCATTCATGACTCCACATCCCTGTCTTCCCATTGCCCTGCTGTAGCCTGTGTCGTCGTTCCCAACTTTTGCATTCATGTCTCCCATCACTATCTTCATGTCATGCCCTGGTGTGTTGTTCAACTCGGCTTGTAGTTGGTCATAAAACTTGTCTTTAGCTTCCTCGTCACTGTCATTAGTTGGAGCGTAGCACTGGATGATAGTTGTGTTAATCTGTTTCCCTTTAAGCCTTATCTTCATGAGCCTGCTATTAATAGGTTTGTCTCCATGCGGCACTTCTCTACACCTTTCTTCAGAATGATGGCTACTCCTTCTGAATGGTGGTTGTCATCTCTTCCAGAGTATAACACCGTCTCGCCAGTGCTGGTTTTAATACTTCCAGATCCCGTCCATCTGCTTTCACTAACTCCCAAAATGTGTAAATTGTAGCACCTCATCTCTGCTGTAACTTGAGCAAGTTTTCCTGCCTCATACATAGTACGTACATTCCAAAATCGTATCTTAGTTTTACATTTGGCGTTCAGCACTTCCACCTTCCTGTCAGTGGCTTCCTCTCGGCTTTCACCACTGCCATTCATAAAAGTATCAAGTGATACACCTGGAAGCCCATCACGCCGGGTAGTTTTAGTTTCTTTTGTTGCTGTTTCCGTAACAATGGTACATTTTTACAGGTCAGGGCTGTCAACCCAGAGCCCAACCCCCAACCTGGAGGACCAGGGATCAGGATTTGTCTGGTCTCTACCCGTCAACCTGTACGGCAAGGGTGGCCCTACCAGGAGATGAATCTCCAGCCGGCATAGCTCTAAGGGTCATGGAGACACACAAGCTTCCCAACCACGGCAAGGTTGTGATCCAACGGGAAGGGGTCTTTGCGGAGCGTACAAGAATTTTTTGGGCAAATATACCTGCCAGATTGCAGGAAATAACACTTCCCAGACCCAATGATGCTCCCAAACCTGGTTTAGATCTCATGGATTAGAAATTTAGTTTGGAGAAATACATGGGCGTCTGCAGAAAAAAAACATCAGGGGACAAAAAATCCAAGTAGACTTTTGTATACGATGGGTCTGGGGTCCTCTCCCAAAAAACAATCATAGACTGCTGCAAATGTGATTTCCGTCCTATATTTAACAACTGTGGATAAATATCATAAAATGAGAACTGGACGTGAAGCTAGCTCAAATTGGCAACACACAGTGTGAGTTGTTAATAATTGTTTTGTTCGCACTCAGTTCGTTTTGCTGACCACAAGTGCCAGTCTCTTGTATAGATTATGTTTCACATGATTGAATGTGTTAATACTTCAGCGGAGAAGTCACGCCTAACAGTGTCAATAGTAATAATTCTCGTCTCTTATAGCATGTCATTTGCACAATGCTCGATCAAAGTTCAATACAGGGGAATTTTAAATGCAACGTTTGGTCAAGACAACTTGGTGGGGACGCGGTATATCATGTCCCCGCCACTGAAAAGGTTGGTGGGACGCGTCCCACTGTCCCGCCAGGATCTTTGCCCATGTATTGGTGTACAAATATTAAAACCTCTTATAACAGCTAAGTATATTTAACCCCTTACAACCTTCCTGAAAGGAGAACTATTCAGGTCTGTAAGGTGACCAATGTGGCTGCGTAGTAAAATTACGTTCAGGGGAATTTTTCGGGCTAAAAAAAGGTATATCTGCCGCCATTGGGAATTGAAGATTTTGACCACACTACAGTCGCATCATGCACATAGTACCTTGTGAAAAACATATGAATATCTTACCATCGTTGGAGATTTTATTCAAGGTTTTCAAAACTTTCACCTTATGGGTCATTTTTTTGTGATTCCCCCATCCAGCCATATATATATGTATATATATGTATATATATATGTAATTGAAATTGTAGTGAGTTGGAAAATATCGATATATATATGTATGTGGTTTATTCACTAGACAGACAGTGAATTCTGTTTAATATTCACAGCTGTGTTGCACAATTCAAAGGTCAAGAAGTGCCAATAGTGATCTTGGGAGTTCCAGCCTATCCACTCCTCCCTTGGTTAATGAAGGGGTTTTCTGATACAGGCCGACTTACAGAAGGCCAAAAGGAACGTCACTAACCTAGAATGTTTACCAACCCAAGTGATAGCCTGTTGTATTCTTCACAACCTATGGTAATCAAGGAGGGATCATGTGAATGATAACTGGCTGGAGGAAGCGGAGGAATATAGGCAACAACAATGACATGAAGATCCCAATGATGACCAAGATAATGCCAGTGCAATTCCTTCCAGGGGTGCACTTGTGCAGTATTTTGCTGGAGGATATTAATAAGCCCTACATTTTTTCTATGATATATTTCAGAAAATATCTGTAATTAGAAAACTCTAGACTCAAGTTAGATACAGATTTTCCCTAGACAATGCTAGGTATTTGCTTGTTACATATGCCTTTTATGCACTTATTTCTCCCCACGGGCTGCTGCCTTTCCTATTACACACGAGAGTGTTAGCTCAGTGGTTAACCCTAGTGCCTTCCAAACATAAGGTCCCGGTTCGAGTCACTCCAAGATTATGTATGTCGTCGAGTTACAGAGTTGCTGACAATTCATCATCAATCATGGACGTTAAATATGAATCTACGAGACTAACTCCGGTCAGCTTGCGGCTTTGATAAGCCAATGAGGCTTCTTGGCGAGTTCCTGCTTGCAGGAGGATCTAAAGTACATACATACATATATTATGTGCTGTGCGGAATTTCCAGAGGGAGGGAGCGATTTAAGAGAACAGCGGTGTGTTCACAACTTGGAAAGTGCGCAAATCTGCTCCCCAAAAACTCACCGGAGTCCAATTTTCCCAGGCCAGAATACATTTCAATCAAGTTCATTACAACTTTGCATTGTTTGTAAGGTGACAGGTGCATTTGAATTTATATCTGATAAGGATGGGTATTTGAAAGTAGCAGTCAAAAGTGCTAAACAATGGAATGATAGTTTTGCCAGAATGATTAAGAACTCTTCCAGAAAAGTGTGATTGTCAAGTTTCCAATAAGTTTCACTAGTGAAACAACACACTTCTTGTTTGAGCTTACATTAAGAACAGTGTGTATCCTCTTCCACTCAAAGGTGTCATTGTTTCCAAGTTTTACAAGTTAAAACAACACATTTCTTGTTGACTGTTATTGCTTAATGTGTGCCACTAGAGTTAGGGAAGTGTTCAAATTTAAAGGGTGTGAAGACTCGCGCAAAAAGGAACGCCTTATGCCGGTATTTTGACCTAGTTTCGAATGAGGTGTAACAGAAGATGTTGGTGTAGACACCAACATCGATCCCAGAAAATACACACACAGCTTGCTACCGTCGGTAATAAGACCCTAGTGTACAGTCAGCTGTGGTCAATACCCACAGCACAGTATACAAACGATACAGCGATGGATATCTCAGGTCCAGCTAAAGATAACAAGGTATCACGTTTCATTACTGTCTGCATTTTGTAGCGACACAAACAAAACGTCACTTGCAAGCCACAGAAAGTTAACTTTTTCAGATGGCCGCCAGCGGTTTGGGGCGAGTCTTCAATGCCTTTAAAGGAGGATAGGTAGATGTGATTGAAACAGTTTGCGTGCCAAGGAAAGGGACCTAGACTGAAAATGAGTGAGAAAATTTAGGGGAAAGGGTGAAAGGGATTCTATATACAGCCTTGGGATGGAGAAATTACCTAGTCTTATCGGTTGATTATACTTGTTGCTTGACATAATGTACAGCTCCATTTTTGCAGATTTTGCATGCTGTGCTGCGTATAAAGTAAGAACGTAGTTGTTATTAGAAAGTTGTCTTTGATCATAGTATCATTATAAAGACCTTGATATGTTAGTACCAGATGTGTTATACTTCAATAAGACGGATTAACCAACACACGTATACTTTAAAGTATCTTTTTCTTCATTTTGTATCTTGAATATCATTGACCACATGTTGTGATCAACAAACTTCCTATATAGGCTCTTTTCAAGATTTTCATTTTGTACTTAATCTGTGTTACCGTACAGGGGCACCCACACTCCTCCATCCTCTTGCAAATTGTTTTATAAATTTCGGAATTTTGGCAAGTTCCGTCCATTTTATACATAATGGATCCGTCTCCCCAAATATTGAGTAGGGTCAGATCCAAAACCTGTCAACCTCAGGGCTAAAATTTAGATGATCATAGTTATCAATTTTGATAGTTTTGTTCAAAAGAAGAACAATTTAAGCTTGCTTGGCAAAAAAATTAAATTTATATGTTTCTTTGTTAACGAGTACTGCTTAATTATATCGACAATGCACTTAAGCCAGCGTTATGGACGGAAACAGCAATTTGTGCCACTGAACTGCAAGGAATGATGGAATTCACAGGAATCTGCACCTGAATAATTGTTTATGGTACTGATCTCTTCAAAATAGTTTTTGGAAAAATTAAGTAGGGCATCCCTAATTAAGATGCTAATCGAGAAGAAAATCATTAATTCCGTCCATAACGCTACCTGATGTCATTAATCTCCTGGCAATTTTAAAGTTCACTTCAGTGATCAAATTTGCATGTAATCTTCTGAAGGTTATCAATGCCATTAAGGATGAAGTGAAAAATTACCAGATTCTTGCATATAGATAAACTGGGGTTCAATGAAACATCTGTGTTATGGATGGAATTAGGAAAACGTTATGGACGGAATGTGAATGTTATGGATGGAAATTACTATCTTGGAAAAACTATGCAGAATTTTTTTTAATAAGTTAAATCAAAGACATCAAATGTGAATGAATGTTATTTAGGATGGAAAACCTTTTTTACATGTACATTACAGTATTTTTCTAGGCTTTCAGGTGATGTTTTCCCTAAATTAAAAAAAAAAAAAAAAGAAGAAATTATTGTAAAAATCCAAAACTTTGAGGATTTTTCATTTCAAAATAAGGCAAAACACCCTCCTGAATTTTTTTGTACAAGCAGGGTGGTACTATATCTCTTCCAGAAAAAATTATCAGATTTTTTCAACATGACGCGTTTTGAGTTATTGGCCGTCAAAGACGACCTCTTTTGTACATCGGAGCAGCTTAACAACTTCATAAATTATTATTGAGAAGAGCTAGAACCCTGAAATTTGTTTAGGTGTAAGAACTTTATACTTATAATTAAAGTACAAAACCCGGACAGCTCTAACATGGTTACTTTGGTAAAAAATTGGCAACAAAACTTCTACCTCATGCTGAATCGCAGCATGAAATAGCAACTTTAGAGTTGCACAACTTGCAAACATATCATAGGAAAGCATTGTAATCATTATTTTGTAATGTTTGTACCAGACATAATAACCTCTGAAAGAATCAAGTACCCTGAAGCAATGGTTTAGGAGCAATTCATCACTAAAAATAGCACATTTTTTTGTGAAAAGTACAAAAATCGAATATTTTGACACAGTTTTTAAGTTGACCTAACTCCACAAGACAATATTTTTGTAGCCTATTTTTTTATTTTCCTATTCTATGGGATAGACTCTATAGGCATCTGTAATAGAAAGGTAGTAGAATGGTTAATTGCTGAGAAATGAGACCTCAAAAGTCAAGAAAATGCCAAAATGCCATGGTGGCGACAAATTGCGGAATTTCAAAGTGTGATAAATGGGCCAATTGTAAAGCAATGCAACTGAAATTTTCAGAATATGCTTATTTCATGATGGTCCAATCATACAAAAAATTGGGAATTTTTGGAGAGGGTGCAGCAACAGCCATCCGTGATTTGACACGGAATGACCCTTATCCAAGTTGTCATCCTCATGCAACATGGTTTTTGTGTATGAAGGAGACTGGTGGTTGGAAAAGGTGGACCAAATATCAGTTGACAATAATGATGTCTATGTCTCCTTCCTACACCCTAAGGGCCCTACCAATACTTTCTTCTGGCCATCACCTGAAGACAAATTTATCTTGGATCCCACTAGGAATGATCATGGGGAAACTAGAACAGCCTGTCCTCCCAATTTCAAGTAGCAAAGTGGGAATTGCAACAAAGGTGGTTGAATATATTAGGGACAAGTTTCAAAGAGATTGTGAGCCGTGATGGTGACGGAAAATTTTGACAAATATGAATCGATGTATTTTGTTAAGATTGATAAGTCTATTTCAAATTTTCATGACTGTTCAACCATACAGGCCTCGATTGTCCACAGTTTTTGTGGTAATGTTAAAGTGTTGAAAGTTTACTGATGTTCTCGTTCATGACCTTAATAAAATGTTTAAAAGAGGGCTATTGCTATCCATGTACAGGTCCAAGGTTTAATTTCTTTATGAACAATAGGGTTCATCTTGTTCACTGTTACAGCTGAAAGTGTTTTGAATTAAAAAAATAAAAAATATTTGCATGTGTTGTTTTCTTTCATACAAGTTTTGCAGACTGGTGAAACTTTGATTTCATTGGCATTGTTTGAAGGAGGTGAAGCCACAAAAGTGAAAAAAACAAATGGGAAAAGTACTGACAGCCTCTGCTTATAGTGCTGAAAGCCACCTGATGAGTACCTTCCGCAAGAGTGAAACTTTTCATGTGCTATAGCAATTCATTTTAGGCTAATTCAATACTTTCCGTCCATAACATTCCGTCCATAACAATTCCTATTCCAGGACTAGCTCTTTCCCTTCTTGTAATAAATTCAATTTTATTTGATATTATTACACATATTGGCCATAAGTATTAACTTATAACACACACTTCACAATTCAAGAGTTGATCCTAAATCAGGACAAAACCTTCCGTCCATAACGTTGTACATTCCGTCCATAACACAGAATTTTGATTTGGGGTAGTGGGTTAATGGAGGTACATTGAAGATTATGAGTGGGAGTATGATAAAGCTTAGGTACCAGGCCTGTGATGTAAAGTACCTTATACTTTGAAATCCTGAACACTTCACAGAGTTTTGACCCACTATGAAGGTTGGTGGGAATTGATCATTTTTCTGATTCCGTCCATAACGAACACCTAATTTGCATATACAGACTAATATTGCACCACCCAATTAATTTTTTTCCGTTATATGGTAGAGGTATCCCAACTTAGATCAATCATGCATACCTCACCATATACTAACTCTCACACTATTTTTGATGGGACTTTATCTCTGTGAATTCCGTCCATAACATTGGCAGAGGTTTTGGATCTGACCCAATACGCGAATTTCCATATCTGACCAAAGCGTTCAGTTGCCATTTTTTGTTAAGTTAACGTCAGGAATGCTGTAACAAGTGTGTACATGGATATACCAGGAAGCTGCTACTCTCCCTGGATATACGCAGGTTGTTGATATGTACACTATAGATCAGATAAGAGATAAGACCGGAAATAGCGTCAATCGCTCATCACCACAGCCCCTCAAGGCATAGTTTATATAGAAACAGCAGGGGTTGCTGCCAGCAAGCAAATCTCAATCCACCTTCCTTCGAAGGGCTAGTAAGTCCAGACCCAGCCCTAGCCCTAGCCCTGTTCCCTTGGGAAAATTAGAGGGTTGGCCTTGCTTTTTCGGAGATGTCAGGGCTGGGTCAGGGCTTGTCCGGGTTTGTGGGAACGCACCTTATGACTTGTTTATGAATTCTACCTAAGGGCGTCATCCACTTAAACATCATGTGATGTAACAGTTAGTTTTTTCAGTAGTGAGGGATACTCTTGTAGAGAACTGCAACTTTTGTTAATCGGAGGGTGCCCTCATTTTCAGAAGATTAATTACGCTCAATAATAACTTCATCAATGTCATGACTCATGCTGGGTCAAGAGACATTGGTTTCGATAAAACAATGGATAGTTCTATTCTAACGAACGATAAGCGAAATCTTTCTCACAGTGAAAGAGAATATACCTTACTTACGACTGCGATACTTGGATTACGATATTCAACGACTTGACAACGATTACATATTTTACGACGAATTTATGCTTGAACGGAAATCCTTTTATTGTTTTTCCCTATTTTTATTCCATATCAAATCAGATATGTGTTGCCCCCGCTTCCGGGCGAATAATATTGTTTTTATGGATTAGGATTTTGATATTGGGATTTGTGTTTGGATTTTTCATTGGGTAGGGTTTGTACGAGATGGCGACCTAGCGCAAAAAGGACTATAGTGTTTGAGGTGAGTGACGTACTTTTATATTTCATTACATAATTTACCGCCAAATAACCCGAGCGTCCAAACTTTCTTATTGGTGGAGTCTTTGATCCTATTGTTCTGGTATCTAGTGATCAATTTAACAATTGAGACTTGAAGGTATTCTCTCAGCTAGAAATTTTTTAGAGGGCGGGCCAATTTCATAGGTTTCCTTGGTTCACCGTTACTCCACTTTCTGACTTGGTCACGTGATACGATATACTGCCAATGTACAGTGTATATCCTGTATGTAAATGTATGTACTGTATAGCACAGTTTCATGCAGTGTTAGCATAACACAGGTAACATGTATATTGCGGTCGCCGCACTGTTTAGGTGGAAGGTACAGGTTGCTTTATTGTGGGTCGCAATGCCAAAAGCAGTGAGCGAAAAAGGGACAGAGAAATGCAGGCATGAAAAGTGATACTTGCGCCGGTGCTATGTGGACTGGGTCTCCAAAAACGATCGTACTGGAACAGAGATCGGGGATCGACAAAATGACCAATGCTAACTTCGGAGCATTTACTGGCAGATCATACGAGAAGGTAGGCAGCAAATTATGCTAACGACTAACGTTATATATTAACTATTTATGCTACAGTAAACTGTTGACCGGCCGAATTATGTCTACTGTAGGCTTCCTTGTTATATGGTTAAATAGATGGATGCTAGGCTGACAAACTAAGGCAACTAATACACTGAGAGACTTAGGCTAGTAGTTTAGTCAGTATTGCGAAGTTTCGAACACTGCAAAGTTCGGCCACCCCTAAGAAATACACAATTTCACCATGACAACCTACAGCAAGAGCCAATTGCATGAAAAAACTGAGAAGCTACAGTTATTTTCTCTCCAAAATGACCCAACCATATCAAGTATATTTTCAGGTGATTTATACCATGAGATATAGTTTTGGGGTGTTTTAAGGCTTAGGTGTCCGAACTTCGCAGTGTCCATACTACTGCAGTGCAGGCTGCTGTACTTACTGTAGCCCAGCCTAGGCTGAACATTTTTTGAAGTGTTATTTATGCTTTTCTACTTATATTCGCCTAGTAAGCATTATCAGTATGGAAGTCTGCGGTATCATATGCATTTGGTTTATGATTCGGTAGCTTTGCAAATATGAATAGGCCTTAGCCTGCATCAGTGTAATATGGACATGGATTTGGTAGGGAGATCTCCCCACAAGAAAATAACAAAACTTCTCATGAGGGGAGCAACAGCAAAAGTAGAACTACTGTAGCCTAGCTCCAGGCCCAGATTTAAACAATGATGTACCATGTAGGGCCTACCTCAATTTGGTGGTTATTCCTGTCAAGAGCATTTATTGATCAAGCGTCTGGGCATATTTATTTTGTAACTGTAAGTCTAGTGTGCAGCATAGGCGTAGGAGGTGGGGGGGGGGGCTGCAGCCTCCCCCAACCCAAATTTTTGGTGAAAATTCGGGCAATATGCTGAGAATTTCTCGGGCACCTACTGAAATAAGAAAAATTTGCAGTGTTTTTCAATTTTTTGGATGAAAATTCGGGCAATATGCTGAGAATTTTTCGGGCACCTACTGAAAGAAGAATAATTTGCAATGTGTTTTTCAATTTTTTGGGGGGAAAATTTGGGAAATATGCTGAGAATTTTTCGGGCACCTACTGAAAGAAGAAAAATCTGCAGTGTGTTTTCCAATTTTTTGGGTGAAAATTCGGGCAATATGCTGAGAATTTTTCGGGCACCTACTGAAAGAAGAATAATTTGCAATGTGTTTTTCAATGGTTAAACTGATATTATTATTATCATTATTATTGTAACGACTTCCCCAATAATTATAACCAATATGGAAGGGTAATAACATGGAAAATATAACCAACATTTTTTGCGCGCTCCGCGCGCATTCATTTGTACACATAAATTTAAACTCTTTCTATCCAAAAATAGAGTATTGACTAATACCCCCAACTTGGTAGTAACTTAAAAAAACAAAAACAGTAGCGGCTACCTCATTTCCTGGTTACTGTAGTGTAAAGTGATATTAGTTTCCAAATGGAAGTCAAAAATCAACAGCCTTCTCAGAAAGCTCTACAGCTCTACAGGCCTCTTTGTTGAATTAGTGAAGGATATTGTTCACATATTGATGCATTCATAAAATGATAGTTTGTTATCATCGTTGTTTAATCAGAAAATCAAGGAAAATATAAACAAATCAATGTCCCCAATAATTGTGTATGCCACCATTTTATTTTCGACAAAATTTATCACATTTAATTTAAAGGATACACTATGATATTTTGTTACATGGTACAGTATTCTGCAATTAGTCTTAGAATCTACTCAATCTATTAAAGATGTTATAATAAAATACTAATCTACTATAAAATGTGCTAGGTCTATTATATTCTTCTCTATTGTTCCAATAATTTATATGGTTACCATGGTGATAGTGTGTACTATTTAAGTAACATATTGCACAATGGAGTAGAAACATTGTCTAGTGGTTTACTCAAATCACAATGTTGGTTGAACTAACACATTATTGATCGTTCTAATGTACTTATCTGTTTAACTCAAAATAGGCGTGAATTATTGTTTCTCCTTAGTATGTTTTAATCTATTTTGATTATAAAAGGACTATTAGGATTGCAGATGCCAGTAATGCACAGGTCTAGCAATTGTATGACGCACCCTTGGACCCCTGAAATAGGTTAATTTGACTTAATTTTGCACATTGATGCACCCCTGCATAATAGTGAAATTGACACATCACTGTATGTCTTTGACATACACCAACATTACACTTTGACCGATCGTTTGCTGACCATGATGGACCCTGCATGGCACATTGACGCACACTGACGCACATATTGTAGTTGTAATGACGCACCAAATGTGCGCTTTGACGGACCCCTTAGTCACACAATTCAACGGACATGACGAACCATTCTGGGGGGTCGTTGAGTTCGTCTTACAATAATTGATAATTTCATCATGATATAGAAATTAAATACATTTGCCAAAATATAGCAACATCAAAGGCTTCATAGCTCTACACATAATCTGATCATGCAGTTCTAAAAATTATACAAAAGGAAAGTGATACTACTGATTTGTGAGAGAACTAGAATGGTCTCCCATAAACTACCATATCATGTTTCTATGTTGTCTTTAAAAACTTTATTGTTTAGGGCACACCTGTAGAATATTCCGTAATTTTTTAGTCTTGGAAATAAGCAAAGTCTAACTATATCTTCATCCCTGAACATGATGAAATTTGGTGACATATTAGTGCAAGAACAAGCCTACTGGGACATTGCCATTGTAACATCAAACGTTATGACATTTAGGGTATGTAAGGTATTAGTATATAAGTTATAATACTGCAGGTGTATACTACTAATATACAAAAAAAATAATAGAAATTGTTGCACATCACTAGTTTAGGTTTGCATTAGATTAGTAAATGAACCATTCTTGAATCCTTGCAGAGTTGACACTATACATACTGTAAATCATAAAGCAGATGTGATGAATTTATGCTGCCAAGAGCAAAGTTCTGTAACTAGTAGTGAAATTTCTGTTCTGTGTTGCAAAAATTGATGTGAATTGTTTAGTAAAGGGCATAATGTGGTATCCAGTAATTTATGTTAGAATTTATATAATTCACTATGTCAGGGATGTGCTCACACTGGGCGGCACCGGGCCGCTGCGCCCAGCAGTTCTGAATGCCGCCCAGCACAAACAGTATTTTAACCTTTTCCGCCCGGCACTTTTCTGATGATAATTTAACAAATTTTACCATAACCAAAATCTGGGAGAATACATGGCACAGAATAGGGAAAATTTGTCCAGTTGGGAGGGGGTACCCCACCCATGAGATCCCTCTCCCGGGGTGTGGATCACACTACCACACGTACAATCTGCCAGGCACTCAAATATTCCTGAGCACATCCCTACTATGTGTACAGTATGCATTCTGATATATTATTAACTTTGCACATCCTGGTAACTCCAGAGATTGGTATCCAAACTGATCCACCAGAAAAGACAACACCAGTTCCTCAACAAAAGGCTATGCCAAACAGAGGCTGATGCAGCAATGCACTCCAGCAGCTGTACCCCAGTGGAGACTGGTAATTTTTTGATGTACATACTGTAACCATTCCATGCTGTTACTAAGTCTACAATTCAACTAGGTCTGCAGTCTACTACTGTAGGACTGTATATGACTAACCAGATTTAGAACATCGGACACATTTATTCATTTGTTGTATTATGTAATATTAATGACATAGACATATAGTGCTAAATATGGTGCTAATACAGCCACTGGAGGTCTGTAAATGCGAGGGACCCAAAAATGTTCAAACTCTACAGGTTAATGATAACAGTAGTATTTTTCCTTATCTCTGAAAAATAAAGATATGTACCAATCTTGTAGAATGTGCTACCTACCAAATGATGCCACATCATTATGAAACATTAAAACAAACATAAGAAAAGAATAAATATGTAATTTGTGAACACAAACTGCTTCAGACGTCTGAAGCAGTTTGTGTTCACAAATTACATATTTATTCTTTTCTTATGTTTGTTTTAATGTTTCATAATGATGTGGCATCATTTGTACATACTTACACTGCCTAAAGATAGTTACTCTTGACTGCCTATACTGCAGTTGTCATCTGATGAGGTTGTTATGTGCATAGTTTCATATCAGCAAAGAAATTTTTGGCAAATTTTGAGTGTGAGCTATATTTCTAGTTTAACATTTGAGGGGCATCATTTAGGGGTCTACTTTCTCCCAGATTTGAACAATGATTTTTAGTTATTACAATTAGTGCAAGTTACAATCTCAGTGAATAAACAAACATAACATATGTGCTGGCTCCAACCCAGTTACCTTGGCTATGAGCCTGAATGTCTCTTTTGCAATTCAAATCAAGTCAATCATATCTTGGAATATCATTTTAATTCAATCTTCAAAGTATATCTTTGTAACAATTTTGTCCTACCACAAAGCCATAAATATGTCTTTTTGCCATTTTCATTTTTACATTACAGATGTACAGTACATCCTTTAGAGGAGCAGTACAGCACAGTATAGTGTTATGACATGATGGATGTTTTGCAGGCAGATATAAGGGTTGGAACTGGAAGTGTTTGTGTTTCGATTGTTTCATAAATTAATGTGTGATTCTCTATTTCTATTATGTAAGATGATTGTCATTCTCTCTTGTTCTCCAGTGAGAGCTGCGGATTTGCATAGTGATTGTTGTTAAAATGGATAAGGACAATTTTGAAAGAGCTGATGTCAAGGCAGTTGCAAAAGCTTGTTTAAACACTATACATCAAGGACACAAGAGTGGACAATTGAAGTAACAAGTATCCAGAATGTAGATATCACAAGCCTTCAAGACAATCGAACAAACTGTACCATAACAGACAACAACAAACATGGTGTCTCAGTGAAATAATGTCACTAATGGTATCATAATAATTTATCTTTTTCATGGTGTCAAACATTGATTGTTGCATTCAGTGCGTTATGTATCTTACTCCTTTCTGTAGTATGTAGCATTGATTTGCATGTTCATTCATAGTGTAATATAAACTACATAATTGATGTCATCAAAGTTACAACTGTGTCATATTAATAAACTAAGTGATAGAATATTGGTTTCACTGCATACTTTATTGTACACCATTTGGCTTTCCATGATCACAATATCTGATCTGTTTACATACTGTAGTTTGTTCAGTCATACCAGTAGTTTTAATGTGACATTGATCTTGGGTTATTTATTGTTGGCACAGAATAACTTTTCTTTATTTTGTATTGTGTGAGATCAATTTAACATAACATATATTGTGAATGTCATGGAGTGTTGCAGCTAGTCGTGATAAAACAGTTCATTCAGTGCTATCATGATAACCCCAGTGGCAGATGGATGGAAATAGTGGCAGATAGAGATGTTTGAAATGCAAGGAACATTATAGGGTCTTTTGAAGTTTTGGCAAAGTTTCTTTTGGATGTAAAGGCTGCTATACTTATCATGGAAAGGTCCACAACGGAGGCACAGTGTCTCCTGCCCTTATTTGGGTATCTGTTCCTGATTTCCGTATTTGGAACACTGCCCTACTATTGTTTGTATTGCTTATTCTAAAGTTAGGTTATTCAGTATTGTAACATGTTTTTATTTTTTTAACACATTGATTGCACCTGTACAGTTCTATACATTAATTCAACTACAATAACCATGAGCAGGGAAACCTACCATCATCTCTCTTGCATTTTTCTTATGTTGAAGTGACCATCTTCATTCTTTAACCAAAACATTTCTTCCATATTTGTTAGTGTTTATCCAGAGCAGGTTACAGGATATTTTCAAGGTGGGCTATGTAGTATTGGCGCCCCAATTTAGCATGCTATAATTGCTAGAAGATTTCAAAAGGACGTCCCTTGAGGTCTTTACTTTCCAAATTGTTCTTAGGCATTCTAATTGAAAGCACAAGATACCTGATAGTCCCAGTGAGGTAAATTTCCTCGAAGGTGGTTATAAAAACAGTTTCAAAACTTTGACCGAAGGTAACCATATTTGAAGATCTGGTATATTTGGGGCCAATACAGCATACCTGGTCGAGAGTTGCCGTGGAAGCCACCATATCTTTGTAGTAATGTAGTAAAATGTAGTAAAGGCAGCTGGAGGAGTCCAGTTTACCCCTTTTTGGTTTTTTTCAATCATAAGGTCCCCGGTTCGAGTCACTCCCAGATTAATGTATGTCGTCCAGTTACCGAGTTGTTGACAATTAACAATTCATAATCATGGACGTTAAATATGAATGTAAGAGACTGACTTCGGTCAACTTGCGGCTTTGATAAGCCAATGAGGCTTCTTCACGAGTTCCTGCTTGCAGGAGGATCTAAAATACATATATACATACATACACGCATACATACCCATCCCTCGGATTGGTAATCCCACTGCCTCATTTTGGCAAAATGGTTACACACTCACACACCCCACACACAGAAAGGCCTTAATCTTAACAGGGAGTCCCTGATCTTACCCAAACCTAATCACCCCGTACTACAGAAACAGAACCCATGATATGAAGCCTCAACTAACAGAAAAAAGGAAGAAATGTATACCAATGCACAGCCTGAAGAGTCAAAGTTGTCGGTGTGACTAATTTATCTTCAGCTGAACTAATGTGAGAATTTATCGGATGACCTTCCCATTCATTACCTAGCTCAAATCATTCTATCAATATTGTTGTTTCCTTGCTCATTAAAACAATTGCATACATGCCTTGCCTATCTATTTGGTTACCAATAATTAGACCTATCTAAACTGTGCTGGGGCCATTTATCCCTATTAGTTTGCTTTTTTTCATGTGGATTGCCAGCAATCAAACTAAAAAGTGTGTACCTTTCGTTTATTACTATTTATCTATCAAAAAGTTACTTTTAACGTAATGGATTAGAGCAATTTATCACAAAGTAGCGATGCGAATATTTCAAGTGCAGCGGATCCCTCTGTCTGTAGCTGTCGTACGACATGCCAGCGAAAATCGGGAAAAGGGGTTTTCCCCGTCACATGGAGGATTTGTTTACTCTGACAAATGTATTGTTTCATAGCCAATAGAAAAATTGTGTACACCTAGCACAATCGTGAACCAGCGGAAAGTTGCTCGCACACAACGCACATTACGATTACACAGTAGGCCTATAGGGTATGCAGAACTGAGATACTGATTGGAATTTCGGACACCTGAGAACTTTGCGGTAACCATGCCCAGATCCATTTCCTGTTTATAGCTAAGGATGAGAATGCCACATTAAAGGAATGAATCTGTTGTTGCTATACAGAGGGCGGCATTGCTTTTATTTTTTAATCGGGGAATACGTTGAGACCAGATTAGCTGAGAAAATACATTTAATAATACACAAAATATTAGTTTCAATGTAGATGCAATTGTGATTTATGGGTCTATAGGATTCAGTCTGCTTTACAACATATATTTGCAAAGTTTACTTTCAGTAATAATGTTGTTAATTAAATTATCGCAATGTTTGGACATATCCCCCATTCAAGCTTTAAGCATTCAACTCTTCTAATGTTCTCCTTCTTTATCACCTGTCCTTCATCCAACTCCTTTAACATATTACCATGTTTTGTTTTGTTCTGTAATGTTTTTTTCTCCCACAAGATTTTACTATGTAGCGATGTGCACATCGCTGGCCTTTTGACCTATGCATAAGACAAGGGCCACAATGTTTAAATCAATTAGGACTCCCACAGAAAGAAAGCAAAAATTGTGCAAAAATTTTGCTTGGATTGCAATATTGTGGTGAGGGTCCATCATCCCCCCCCCCCCCCACCCACCTCATTATCCTTTCTCAAGCAGTATTCCATCCATTAGTGTATTCCCCACAACTAATCTCAAGTATCTGGACCTCAGATGAGTTTGAGAAAAGTCCAGTTCCAAGACATCCGCATTCCAAGTCAGAGACTACAGAAAATGAAGGTTGATACTACCAGACTGCTATTAAATAGGTGACTACTTAGGTAATATTTTCATAAGAGAGTGCTTTGTAATTAATGAAATAAATAAAAACAGCAACTTGAATGAATTATACTAATGCTCACCTGGATGATCCTTGATTTCTTCCTTGGTGAACGTAGATGGTAACTGCTCTCAGTTGGTTCTTAAGAGTCATCCGAATCGATAGACTTTGCTGAGTGCTGAAGGGAAGAGCAAGATCGAGGACTTGTAAAATATTTTCAAACCAAACTTTCCAAACTATAAAAACTTTTAATAACAAATATCACTCGTATGTAGCGAGCTAATCTCAGGCATTATGTGAATAGAGTGTTTTACGATTAAGATGATTAAGAAGTTTAACACCTCCCTTCTTCCAAACTATCAATCAAACAATCATGCTATTGATGATAGCCTTTCACCATATTATTGAAATTCGTAACTCACTTTGCTCTGTTTTCCTTTTCTTTTCTTCAGTCTCCTTTTTCTTTCTTTCTTTTTGTCTCCCTACTCTCTTCTTCATGAGAAGAGTGTATTTCTGAAACGGGATAAAGGCAATAGCACTAGTGACAGTGTAGGCAGAGTCAAGGTTGTTAATATCTTCTCTTGACCTTTTCCAGTTATTTAAAGATGTGATCACAATATTTCAAAAAAGAGGGTTGTCATTCCACCTGATCAAAGGATCACTGGACAAGTGGACAGATGTACATAACAGATTAAAATGAAAATCAACAATGCGCAACAGCAATTTCAAGGAATTAAACTAATTCTCACCTCTTTTGTTAAAATGATCCCTGATTCATCATCAAATTGAGGATGATATTCTCCTTTAGAATCTGGCAATCCTAGAAGAAAACAGCAAGAAGATATTTATAAGTCATTTTTCTTACTTACTGACATTCCTAATATTATTTTTTGATCAAAAGTTTACCCTGCTAAAAACATGACTTTTGTTAAAATAAAATATTTAAACCACTTGGTCATTGCTATGACAAGTAGTGCACTGAACCTGAAAAACAGAAAGTATGCAGTTATATAGGGGAGACCAAGGACAATTGAAACAAGTTTCAATGGTACTATATCAGCGACTTTACCCTTTTTCTTGAATTTGAATACACTATGGAGGATATTGTTTCAGCGTTGGTAGTGATCACATGCCCATTGACCCACACCAATTGTTCAAAATGTTGTACCAGGCGCGTATCCAGGGGGGGGCGTTGGGGGCGCGAAAAAGAGGAGAGAAAAAAAGAGAAGAAAAAAGGGAAAAAAGAGGAGGAAAGAGAGGAAGGAAGGGAAAAGAAAAAGAAGAAAAGGAAGAATAAAGAGAAAAGGAGGGAGTAGAAGATAATTATATACACAGGGTAGCCAGTGACGGATCGAGGATTACGCAGGGGTGTGCGCCTCACCCTTCCCCTTACACCGACAACTCCATTTTTTACGTTTCCATTTTTCCTCTCTCACTAATGTATATATATATATTATATATGGTCTACCATAACGCGTGTGTGTATATGAACGCCTTAATCAATTGTACAATTGTGCTATGAAACCAACTGTAGCATTAGACCTATGTCCTTCGATGCAACACTGCCATCCAGAGATAAAATGTTATACACTCCCAAACCTAGTACCGTAACTCTTACAATGAATCTATAACAATAAATTCCGCATGCGATTGGAGAATTGAGCACGTCTCCTGTGAATATCATGTAGTGGATCCAAGGGCGTATTATGGGCGGGGGGGAGGGGGCGGACGTACCGATCACTTCTTGAGATTGTGCCCATCTGCATGAAAACGCGCGCCCACGACCCTACGCCCCACCCCCTAATCTCTTCCCGATGAGTTCCGAAACTTAATTAATGACCTTCGCCCGTAGTACCAAGACCTTGACAAAATCCGGCAACACACCACTTCATCTTGATCGGGTTGTGATTTAGTGAAGTCTAGAGGTCGTGCACTGACCTTCATGGAGTGTGACCACTCCCGACTTTGCAATTTCCCAAGATCACTGCAGGCCCCGAAAAATCCAACAAACTCCCAAGGGCTCTGTATTGTATGGATATCTGTCTAGCAACATCTAGCGATATCTAGGGATGGAAATCCCAAGCTCTTCCCTAAACTGAAGGCAGATAGAGAATTGAAGCCTTGTGTGTAATGAACTTCAAACTGTGCATCTTTCGAAATGAAAATAATGTGGGGCAAAGTAGCGTAACTCCTATGGGCTCGGACCGTGCTGAGCCGGTGGCCCCGACCAAAAGGGAGTCCCCGCTATACTGATGCACAGAAAAAGGGTACCTTTTTGAATAGGGAGGGCCCGTTTTACTGGGAAAGAAAACTCATGCAAGACTGAACAAGACAATATACATATTTTCATGTTATACGGAATACGGACATCGTGATCATGGGCTCATTGGGTATTAATCGAGATAGTTGTGTCATTTATTATTATAATGAAAACAAAGTATATACTTTAAAACCCAATTCCAGCCAATGTTGAAATGAGTACAACATCCGGACTTAAGATTTTTTGAAAAATTCTAAAACAATAACCCAACACCCAACAGACTTGAAACTTCGTTCATTTGAAGAAGGCAGGGCTTTCATATATATAATAATAAAAGGTAAGAATAAAGATGCCTTCGGTGTATGTATGTATGTATGTATGTATATATGTGATCTTCCCGCAAGCAGGAACTCGCGAAAGAAGCCATGGAGGCTTGTAGACTCGCAAGCTGACCGAAGCCAATCTCTCGGCACACATCCATTTAACGTCCATGTCAGGAAGTTGTTATTGAACAACACCCTTGCCAGACGGCACACATTGCTGTCGGCGGGCAATCGAACCGGGGATCTTAAGACTGGGAGACGCCGGCGTTAACCACTAGGCTACACACTCCGCCACTCCCTATACCTCCGCTATACACTCCGCCTCCGTATATGGTAAGTAAAAAAGCACAGGAAATTAGGCTTAGATGGAGACAAATTTTCAGCCGAATTTAGGCCTATGCTTAGGTTTGATTACTGTATTTGTACAAAAGTCTCCATTATACTCCATACAGTAGGGGGCACTTGCCCGCCAACCCCCCCCCCCCCCGCTGGAAAATCAAAAATTAAAAAACAAGTTAAGCATTTCAATGATTTCCCCCAACCAACAGTTCTCTAGTTATGTTCATTGCATACGGACCCATAATGCATAACTGAAATTATTGAAAGTCAAATCCTTAAACATGAGATCTCAAAATAACCGATGTGTAAATGCAACTTGACGGGAAGTGTCTTTTCCGACGATCTAGGAGTATTTTTTGGCAAAAAAGAATCATTGTACGCTCCGCGCCAACCGATGGTGGCGCTCCGCTTAGATAGTATCAAGTAGTGTGTTACACCATATGACCTACTGATCCCCCTTGTAAACATTTTTGAGGACGCCCTTACTTGGACCTCCTGATAGGGGGCCCCTTTGGGCCAGGACCCTCCCCCCCCCAACCGAAAGGCTCATCGTTACGCCACTGGTGGATCATTGCACAATAAACAGATAATAGTGATTTATTTCAGTCTCATTTTCAATTATTTGATTTCTTAAAGCAAACAGCACATATCACATCATATCAGTGAGCATGGAAAAGGCTTTGATGAACAGCCTCCAAACTGTAGATGTGTGTAGTGTTCGTTTTCGGAAATATCCGGTATGTATTCATTTCCTTCAACAAAGTTTTGTAGTAGCCGTTATAAGAGGTTTTAATATTTGTACACCAATAAATTAACTGCGTCTGAATTTTTGAAAATTCCCTGACCACCATTCTTCATCATAGTTCCCTCTACTCGTGCAATTTTGACCGGTTTGTTAGGGGTTGAAGGGAGATTTTCAATATTGGTTTTCCATAGATGAAAATTTGTGCAACATTTTGGGTATGTTTTGAAGTGAATTTATTCACGAAAATTGTGAATTTTCAAATTCTGAACAAATAATGAGCTTAAAACCTTGAAAAGTGGGTCTTACGGGTATTGTGCAGGCCGCGACGTAGAATCACCTACAAAAAGCAATGATCCACAGAAGATGCGATGAGGTTGAACATGATGTGTGACTGGTGACAATCTTCATAAAGGTTATGGATGGAAATAAAAACTATTGGGAAATTCTTGGTTCTCAGGCAAAAGATTTACTTTCTTTGTAAAGCGCTTTGAGCAGTAAATTTTGTTTACTGATTTGGCGCTATATAAGTCTCATTTATTATTATTATTATCTGGTTGGTCATTTCAAGCCCGAGAAGTGCCATTCCCGGTGATCTGGGGGGTATCAAAACCAGAAATTTTCTTGTACGCTGCGCGCCAACCGATGGTGGCGCTCCGCTTAGATAGTAATTCGCGCCCCCCGGGTTGGAAAATCCTGGATACGCCCCTGTGTACAGTGTAGGAAAGTAATCAAAATATAAAAATTTCAACCAATTGAGTAATTCTTTGTTCGTTACATCAAGTGGGAACAATTGTAATATCCATTCAGTTTTCCTTCATGCTGATATGAACTATCACAAGTTAAAATCTACAGGTTGAACCACAGATTTAACTTTCTAAGAAATGGTTCAGTCACAACACATTTAAAGTTTGGGAGAATTTTCACTTAAATTTTAGTATAACCGTCTGTGGTTTGCCCTATGGTAAGCTTGCAAATATTTTTTCATCAATATATGTTTGATCTGTTTCCAGATTTCAAGACAGCGAAACCTCAGCTAAGTTGAAAATTTTACCTAAATCTTTCTTTCATTTACATTCATTCCTTCTCCGGTTTCTCAAATGGTGATCTCACTTTGTCCTGTAGAGATAAGGTGTATTAATGTTAGAGGATCATTCACAGTTCCAAGCAGTGGCGGAGCGTCCATACAGTCAGAGGGGGTGATGCCCCCCCTGACAGACTAAAATGGACTGCTGGCGCCCTCTTCAGCTTTTTACCACTTTTTACTTATTCACGATAATTGACTTTTTTATTGTGCTTTCAAATACCTATTGACATTTGTCACATTTTGTTGGTGTAATTTTCTGACAAAATGGCGATGACACCTATTTATTCTTCTTTTATATGCAAATTAGCTAGGTCCGGAAAGGGTAATTTCCGGCGATCTAGGTAGTATCTTTACTCAAAAAATTCTGTACGCTCCACGCCAACCTGTGGTGGCGCTCCACTTAGATAGTGTCGAAAGCGCCCCCCCTGACCAATACCCCTAACTCCGCCGCTGGTTCCAAGTATAATTAAGCCCTTCATTTATGACAAACGATGGGAGCTTTGCAAAGAGACAAATACAACAATGACCAAGATTTATCAGTTGGCCTTTCCTTGTGCTTGTGGCCTTTCCTTGTGGCCTTTCCTTTTTTTTTGCTTGGCCTTTCCTTGTGCCTATGTAAGTTAATGTTTGATCAATTAAATTTTGCAAGCCAAAAGTAAATAACAGAATATCTTCAAGTGGTTACTGTAAGCTCATGTTTAAGGTATATCATTCCGTTATGCATATTGTTCTGGTTTTCCAACATTTAAATCCCAAGGTCAATGAGAGAATTTCTTTTCAAGATGTATTTTAAGGATAGACTTTGACAAGGATTAAGAAATAATTTCAAGTTTAAACTTCAGTTAACAAACATACTTTTCTCCTAGCTGATTCATTTCTCATGTTTTGTTTCAGGAAGCTAAAAGTTGAAAAAGGAAGAGCTGTTGCTTTTAAAGACCAACTATGGAGACAAAATTTTTGTAGGGGATTTTCCATTAATTTGGGAGTTTACATACCCATAATCAACATGTGTAAAAAACAGGGGCGTCATTCCGATTTGAAACGTGGGGGGGACATTATCAATTCGAGTATTCCGGACGAAAGTACTATCTAAACGGAGCGCCACCATTGGTTGGCGCGCAGCGTACCAAGAAAATTTCAGATTTCAATACCTGCCAGATCGCTGGAGATGGCACCTGCCAGGCTGGATAGCAGCCATCTACTTGCGTGATTTCGGGAGAAAAATACAAATTCGTCACTCAGGAAATCTGCAATAAAGTTCATGTGACCTTCATTTTTGGTGGATTATTTCATTTATTAGTGATTCCAATTGACATGAACATTAGAACCCAGTGCAAGTTGACAAATGATGTGGCGAAGTGGAACTCCAGCCCTCTTTTGCCTATGTTTCAGGATAGAATACCCCTCATTTGTTCGAACCCATGACAACTAACAATCTGTGAATAAATTTACTTCGAAATGGGCACATTATATTGCACCAAGTTGGTAAAGGAATGACCCCAGGGCCTCAGATAAAGGCCTATAGCAGGGGTGGGCAACCTTTTTGAATGAATGGGCCAGATTTTAGGAGTGAAAGATTGACAGGGCTGCACCTAACCAACGACCTGCTGTTGATTTCAAACCGTTGCTTCCGGGGACGTTCAAGCAATAGGTGTGTGTACTAATCTGTATTCACAAAAACATAATGTCAATACAGTCCCGTTTAATAGACCTACCTGACAGCATCATTAGTGCAGATCAATTCTAAGCAGCTAGTTCGTTTTTTGTGATGATGTAAAATAGATTGATTTTTTACTTTTCTTGAGACATCTCACGGGCCACAAAAGTCACTGGCGGGCCGCATGTGGCCCGCAGGTTGCCCATCCCTCGCCTATAGGACGATGTCCCAAAATGTGTCCGGACATATAGGCGAAGGAAGCTGTTCGCAGCAACTGCATGTGAGTTTCTCGACTTGCCCTCCTGGGAGTAATACCAAAAAATGGAGTACTTCCTCATATGCCATTATTAATAATTTAAATAACTAACTAATTAGGCACAGCCCAGATCCGAGTTCGTATATTGAGCTTAGCACAAATTTGGCCAAAAGTCGTCATACGCCAGCATGTTAAACCACCAAGGACTTTTAATGCCACCCGTGACACACCTCCAATGGGACCGTGTCAGTTTAAATATTTTGCTAGGTCTACAAGAATACACTTCTATGAAATTTGAAATAAGGATGGCAAGACAAACCACTTTAATTATGTTTTCAGGACCTCACACATGCACATGTATCGTCAGACTTAGAATAGGTCCCATGTGAGTGGTGGCTAAAGTGATGAAGGCATCAAAATAAATCATTGGTTGTTCGTTGGAGTCCTCACACAAGTTACCTCGGTTGCTAGGTAGATCTGCATCTGGTAATCAGGTGAATTCTGGTCGGAGCGTACTATGTAACCACCGTGTACCCAGGTACGTAGCTAAGGCCTGAATATTGGGGGGTAGTGGGTTTTGAAGCCAGAAAATTGCGACTGCTGCTTTGTAGCCCCCTCCCCACCCTTGCGCTACTCGTCAACGATACGGTCAGTGTCAGTCAGACACCCAATCTTTTGCGACTGCACTTTTGTTCTGAACTTTTTTTCGATACATTTGTACCCACTGGCACTCATTTCACAAACTTATTAGCACCCCCCCACCCCAACCAAATATTTTAATGAAAATTCGGGCGATATGCTGATAACTTTACGGGCACCTACTGAAAGAAAGATTATTTGCAATGTGTTTTTCAGTGGTTAAACTTATATAAATATTACCATTAATATTGTAACAACTTCCCCAATATGAAGAGTAATAAGACGGAAAATTATTGTATGTTATTTGCATGCAATGTAATAACAGATGGATGTCTATATAATATGCACATTAATATGTGGAACGTGCGCGTAGTGTGCGAAAAATTTGGGTTATATTTTTCGGGCAAGTCGTTACAACCCCCCCCCTCCGCCCCTCCTCCAAAAAAAATCAAATTGGGCTCCTAAGCCTATGACGGTAGTTCTATTAGGCATTTTTTGGGGGAGTTTTTAAAATCATACAAAGTTTTGTACGGTGGAGTATAAGAATCGCAAGATACAATTTCTCAAAGTGGCAAGGAAAACGTGGTAAATATGACAGATTAAAGGTCAATTTTGACCGAAATTTTTCAATTTTTTGGTCATGCACAATCACAGGAATAAATGAATAGGCCTAGATAAACTAGAGTGGGACAGTCGGAAATTCCTGTAGCGACGTCCCTGCTTGCACCCAGTGTTCTCACTTTGGAGTAAACTCCGGTATCACTCAACAACAAGGTAACATGGGATGCGCTGCCAGGGAATATGCCCCCTATTTCATTTCCCCAATATTAGGGAACGGGCACCGTCTCTGAAACACCATCTACAACTAAATAATATGAATATGGCACACCATCACATGGTTCATCCTCTGTTGAGTCATGGTGCTCCGTAGCCATGTCTTCAAACGCCTCAAAGCACTAAAAGATCTCTCGGCTTCCGTCGAACTGGTGGAGGAGACGAATAGCAACCGCAAGAGAGCTTCAACTTCACCAAATATAGCCCGTACCGCTGGATTCATAGACTTGAATATTTGTTTATACCTTCAACCGACAACGACTGGAACTGGCCCGCAAGAAAGACAGACTAAGCTTAAGATTGTCGGAGAGCTCAGGGTACCAACTCACAAGATCTGGGTGGAATTCTCCATTCAGCAATATTGAGTGATATTCGATGATATGAATCCTGAGTTGTGTAAGCCCTAACCAAATAGACACTTCTCTTTTTCCAAATGTGTGTGGGGGGGACATTTGATATTGTTTTCCCCACACATCGAAATGTGGGGGGACATGTCCCCTGTCCCCCCTGGATTGACGCCCATGGTAAAAAATAATCTTCAAAAACCTACTATAACCCATCAAAAGGTAGTCACGTGACATGTACCTCTGGAATGTCTGAAAACAGAGATTGACCCAAAGAAGCCTCTGGTCATGACGTCATGTTTGGTATACCGCAAAAATCAAACGCTGAAATAAGCAATGTTTATACACAGATAGCGAACAATTTTACTGTATTTGACTTCCAATTTCGAGCGTTTGAAAAGCTGTTAGCTTAAAACAAGAACACATGAAGGAAAACAACTAGTTTTAAGAAATTTTAAGCAGAAAATTTAGTAAACTGGGTTATTTTATTAGCAAAATTTCCTCTCAAATGGAGGCATTGTTTACATACCATAGCGTCAATAGGTACGTACGGTACAGTATACTGTAGAACATGTAAGCAGCTTGCCGATTCCGTTATACAATTTGATTGCAAAATACCGCAAACTGAACAGAAGAATAGACCTAAAAGATGCCTCATGCGTGATATGTGACGGGAAAATGGTTTACGTTACTGTCAACGAATTACCAAAAATACACGAACAACTACAAGAAGACGCTAGCCCGAATCGAAAAGGGTAGCATATACATGACTAAGCTTCAGCTGAACAAAGTACTTACTCGTTTTAAAATCCAAAAGTACAAACACAGAAAAAGTATCCTGTCAATAAACCAAATTTAGCAGTAAATATCCAAATCCACGTTTCTTGTTCAATCCTGGGCGAAATACTACCGTGACTCTGTGTAATTCCATAGAGTTAGGTCTAGTTGAAACAGGCCTTGACCAGTACCATCCCACAATCACAAGACATTTACTAACGAAATAAAACGTCCGATCGCTACATAGCACAGTTTTTATTCAACTCCTTGGACCATGCAGATAGATGCCCAAATAAACATAACGGAAAATATAACACATGTATCACGAACTAACAATACTGGAATACAACAAATGAAATAGATAAATGCGATGAAATCCTAACATGACTATTTACACATGCTGTGAGCCAACCCTGGGGAGAGTTGTAACTCACTACATGTACTAGCAATGCTACCCTATAGGCACGGTATATACACGGTCATCTCAACCAGTAAATAGTATACTGTCAATTGCCTGATATAATGTTACATGTAAGGACGTCCAGGGCGTGTTTACGAGGAGACTGTCGAAAGTATATAAGTTTCATAGAATGAGACATTTGCAGCATACACAGAGGCAGGGTCATGCATGTGGATGCTGAAAAATCTTTCAGGGTGGATCTCACAAAATTGATCCAAAGTCTACAACGTTTTACGTCGGTTCTTCAACTCAGAAAGCTAAAACAGCTGATGCTTTTTATGGCTGGGGTATAACTGCAACCTCCAACAACACAGAATTTTGGCATTTTGGGGGAAACGGAGTAATATCATTGATGTTTTTGGCAGCTCATGTATACAACTTTACACACTAAAAGTATTGTTGTATTAAAGTGCGGTATACCAAAGGTGACGTCACATGGTCACCTGATGTCTTAGGAATGTTTCAGGAATGTCTGAAATAGGTTTCCTGAAAAGCTGACTTTCCTTCCCATATTTCACGTATTTAACGTCCGAATTTTGGTAAAGTTAATAACAGCAATGTAATTGGAGTGAGTTAAGGATTACATACATGCAAAATGGTGGGATTTTATGTTCATCGAAAAGTCTCCATAGTTGGTCTTTAAATCCTGCAAAAGGTTAAATTCCTCTATCTTATGTAGTCTTGTTTAGACCATAGTAAAAGCTGCTTCAGTGTACACAGAGTACACCTTCCTTCTTTACACAGAGGTGACCGCATCTTTGCTCAGAGTGCACGCCCTTTGCCTCCCCCTGCCCCTTCCCCCATACTTGATGTTAATATTCATTTCTATAGGGTCTGGTTCATTTCTCGATAGCTATCTTGTTTTTCTGAGCTTAGAGAGTTTTTCACCATGTTTTAAGGCAGATTGGTAATGAAAAGTGAAGCAGCCAAGCAGATTGCCAAAGGGCTCACTCTTCAATATCCTGTTCATCCTGCAACCCACAATTATGATTTGTTTTGTAAGAAACTGGATCACCGTGGCATAGCCAGTTCGGAGAAATTTCGCATCATTTATAAGAATACATCAATGTTGTTTGGATAAATTCATGCCCCTCTTGGGAGGAATGTTCAAGTAGTATTCAGTGATTGATCTCCTTCATATTTTGAACATAACATTTCTCTATAAATTATGAAATTTTTTCAAAACATTATTTCTTTACTCAAGCATTACAATTTTTTGTACCGTCTTTCTCCATGGCAAATCTGGTTGCCCATTGTTGTAACGTAGTTCTACACCATGTTTCTCTTCTAGCGTACAAAGACAGACTCTTCCTTCAAGTTTTTGTTGCTTCATTATGGAATTGGCCTCTCTGCCAATCCCATCATTCCCCATTTTCGCGACACAGTCTGTGTCCGTAGCATCAATACTTAGGGCAACAAATTGAAAAATTAAGTGGATTGATAAAACAATTTAGAATGATTATGATATCGCAGGAGCAGGACTGAATACCTGTAAAAGTGGACACTGCACAGACATACAGTACCGCCCAGATTAAAATCAGCCGTGGCATCGTGTATCGTGATGCCCTTATTGTTTTCTATCGTAAAACCTGAATACTGTAAAGTTTTGTAAACGCTACAACTATATAACGATATACCACGTTCACACGCTATATCGTGATACCAAGCCTTCACGGTAGCAAACATGACTGCTACATTCATGCTAATACGTAATATCGTGATTTTAAGCTGAGTGTGTCACGATTCATAATTTCGTTTGGGCTTTGGGTTTTTATTATTCAAGCTTTTTTGTTAAGTCTTAATAACATGTATCAGGAAGTTCCTACTGTACTGTGCGAGAATCGATCTTCACAGGAGTTTCGACTTGAAAACTTGTTGAAGTCAGCTCACAACTTAAGTAACATTTACATATTATTAAACAACAGTAATGTATCATACGGATAGCCACAGTAGCATATATACTATACCGTTAATAGCTTAGGCTAAAGTTACGTTCGAATTTGGTCACAGTACAGTCTCTGTGACCAGTGGCGGAGCTAGGTGTATTGGTCAGGAGGGGTGAGAATGGTCTGCAGGGGCGCTTTCGACACTATCTAAGCGGAGCGCCACCACAGGTTGGCGCGTAGCGTACAGAAATTTTTTGAGTAATGATTCTCCCTAGATCGCCGGAAATTACCCTTTCCGGGCCTGGCTTATTTGCAGATAAACAAAGAACAAAAAGGTGTCATCGCCAAATTACACCAACAAAATGTGACGAATGTCAATAGATAGATGAGAGCACATTAAAAAAGTCAATAATCACAAATAAGTAAACAGTGGTAAAGAGCTAACAAGGGCGCCAGCAGTCCATTTGAGTCCGTCAGGGGGGGGCATCCGCCCCCCCCCCGACTGTATGGACGCTCCGCCACTGTCTGTGACGTTGCCAAACAAGACTCCTTAGTTACGATCACAACTTGCCTACTCAGGCCTACACTAGTACGACAGTAACTATTTGTTTTCCCAATTAATACTAGCCTACTGTTGAAATATTAAATGTGCTAAAGAATAAATTTGTTTTAAAAATTCCTTAGGGCCTACTGTAGTTTCATTGTGAGAATGATTGAGACAGTGTTTAAACTTTTATTAATATTTTACTGAATTTGTTTTCATTAGGATAATTTGTTGCTTTTGGATAACGATTAGCGTAGAAATGGGTAAGATTGACGTGACTGTTCGTGTCAGAATTGTTGTTTATGCCCTGAACCATTCTTTGTCGACTAATGATATACATAACTGCTTGTAGATGAGGGAATTTTAATTTCTCTTTCATCTGTAAAGTATATAATAAAAAGTTTAACTCAACTACTGTAAGAAGCTGGAGGATTTTGCAGGATGTGGAAGAAAGCCAAACTATTCAATTGAATATATAAACATTATTGATGAAGCACTCAATGCAAATGATGAATTGACCTCAGTTGACTATAAAAAACTATTGTTTGATGAAACTGGTCAAAACTTTTCTTGTTCAACTTTGAAGAGGTTGAGGAAAAAACTTGGTTGGGTCAAAACATGAGCTAAATATTGTCAGCTTATTCACCAACAAAACCAGGCCAAGGGATTTTACTTTGCAATTAGATGTGTTCGCACAAATGAATCATTTGACAATGTTATTTTCACTGATGAGTCAAGCATCGTAATGGAAAGCCATGCCAAGATGGTTTTTTGGAAGCCAAAGCTGGCTGAAACAAATGACATCTATGCTGCCAGCATTCGCAGAAAACTTAAACCAATTGCAAAGCATCCAGTGAAAGTTCATGTTTGCGCGGGTATTTCGAAGGGAGGAACAACAGATATAATCATTTTTGATGGTATTATGAAAGAAGACTTTTATAAGGATATTATTGACAAAGGGTTTTATTGCCATTTATTGATCAAGCATTCCCAAATGGTGAACATTGTCGATTTCAGCAGGATAATGATCATAAACACACTACTGGGACAGTGAAAGAACATCTAAAGCAAAAGAATGTTCATTGGTGGAGGACACCTGCAGAATCGCCTGACCTAAATCCAATTGAGCTGGTTTGGCATGAAATTTAGCATCACTTGCACAAGGTAAGCTTTAATCATTTGAAGAATATTGTTGTATCTTTATATGATATTTGTAATTTTATTCTTTCTTCCCATCATAGAATAATAATACAGGCCAGATTGGAAAGTTTATGTGTTTAATAAGCCAAATAAAGTTGACATATCATTGGAATGGAGCTTAATTAATAGCCAGTTTTACCAAATTTGGCATAGGCCTACTTTTCTTTCAAATTGATAGATTGTGATCTGAATAAAGCTGATGTAAGCAGGTTTTAAAAATAACTGGAAATGTTTACGTTTCAAATAGAATTCTCAGTAGGCCTAAGTGAGGTGCGCTGACGTTGTGCAGTGGTGTTCGGTCGAGGTTGACCTGCCTCCGATCTGCTTGGGTAGCATCCAGGTGACAAAAAATAGCACCTCAAACCCATGTTCCAAGCCCAAAATTTCAGAAAAGGTCAGAGGTAAAGTTTACTAGCCCAAAAGGAACAAAAGAGTGGAGTGTTTATCTAGAGCATTTGAGATCTTCACACTGCCGCGACTATTCTTCAGCGTGATAACAATAGGCTTACAAGTTCACTTGCAAAACGGCAGAAATGTTGCATTTAATGGAGGATTTGGTGAAACCATACATGTCTGGACCACTGGCGTAGCAAGGATTTTTCGAGCAGGGGGGCAATGGGGGGTCACAAATTTCCCTAGCAAAAAGTTGTGCGAAGAGTGGTCATCCCTCTTCGGCAGATAGAAAAAGGCTTTTCTCAGAAAACAATTCTCACAGTTCATATTTCGAGAACATGAGATCACAATATATAATCAGTTTCAGTGTACATCAAACGGCCCATTTCCTGCAATCGGGGGCCTCTAGGGGCCATAGAGTTGTTGTACTCTATGTGCCGTGACCGCAATGACGTCACCCTCTCCCCACTTCTTCGTGAATCGAACCTGCTGACGTTCATGTGCAAAATTCGTCGTTAGCACTTCAATTCCCTCTGGAGAGACAATACCTTTTAAAAATTACCAATGGTCTAAATGTTTTGTTCATTCACTTTCACATGAGACTAGTAATTTCCTAATCAGACAGGATGAATATTTGGTACATATCTCCGAAAGTCTGAACATCCTTTTTATTTCTTTGTTTGGATTCTCCTTTTTTTACATGTGTTAACAAACTACGCATGAAGCTAAGTGTTAAAACTGTTAAAAGCAAACATATATAGATAACTGCTTTATATTTGTACTAGTTACCGCACCCAGGAGGACTTGTCGATGTGAGTGATAAATCTACCAAGCTGTACACTGTTCAGATCAGATGAGAGCTATTCTCCTGTTATTGTGCCCGTTTGCAAAGTTTTTTCTCTCCCTTCGGGAAGTTATATAGATTACAACTTGCGAGGGTAAAGGGCTGCAGCACTGGACTTGCCTGGAAAGGGCGATGTTTGGTGATCAAAATGTCAAAAGTTGGGCCAATTCCCCTCGGGGGGCACCTGGGGGGGTCACGGCTTTGTCTTGGGGGCGGCACGTGCCCCACCCCCCCCCATAGCTACGTACGCCACTGGTCTGGACTGATTACGGTTTGAAAATTCTACGAGGTTCATGATCAACTTGACCGTAGACTATTTTCAGAAAATAAGTTTGCATGCTACCATACAAAACTGTCCGACCAAAAGCAATTAAATTGCTTCATGACATTTAAATAAAAAGAGTGTGTAACAGAAGTTTTGACCTATTTTGTATAATTTTTAATGTGTGCGTCAATATGGGTTGCCATCAGAATCCCATCGCTTACTGATGCTATGCAAAAGAAACTGTCAATTTGAGCATATTATATGGTGCGGAATAACATTCTTCAAGCAAACTATTTTCTTGAAAATCTTGCAAAATTTGATCATGAACACAATGTTCAAAGAATGTTTATATATCATACTAACGTATGCCAGCCCATGCATCCCAGATGGTGAAAAGCTAGGCCTATTCAGCGTTACAATGCATATTAACCCTTTCCTAGCATTTTGGGACGATTTGCTAGTTCAATTAAAGCCTAGGCTGATATTCATGCATACAAGAAGTTCAGAACGGAATGTTTTGTTTTAATAGAGAATATTTTGGGATCCCTGTGTTTTAAAAGGAGATTGTATGAAGGAGTTTCACACCAATTTCCCTGAAGTCCATTCTCCATTACACAAACTTTTGTTTGGAAGTAGCTAGGCTAGGGTTTTATTTGTAGAAATGTGCACCTTAAATTCAATTCTCTGGGAACTTAAGCTACCCCTTGCAAAAGACTAGAGCCTTTCATTTTCCCCTGGCAATTATGAAATCCTACTCACAAAATAGCAAGTAATATAGTGTGAAATTCAAACCTGATTGTTGTGAACAGATAACAAACAGTTTAAAAAAATACATGTTTTAATTTGTTTATGTTGTGAATAGCCATTAAAAACTAAAAACATACAGACTTTAAATTGGAAGTAAACTTATTAATTTACCATTCTATGGTTCCACCATTCTTGCAGAAAACATAAATGTGTTGCCATCTTCCTCCAACTTTGCATTTGCAAAGCCTCCTCTTGCGAAATTCTTTTTCCTCTGTAATGCAGCAGGAATCCCCTTGCCGGAATTACTTTCTTACAAACACTCCTCTTCCTGTCGAGATGTTCAAAAAGAATTGATTGAAAATGATATTCTAATACAGGGATAGGGAATAGAATAATTCTTTGATGTCTTTTTCTTGGAGAGCCTCACTCCCCTACCATTTCAGATTGAGAATAATCACAGAATACCATACAGTCGGTATTCTGAAAATGATTGTTCTTAAATAGGCTCCTTCCTTTCTACTCACCCTCATTTGTCAATCTGTATAACCATTATAATGATTAAGTAGTGTTATCAACTCTTCTAAATTACCCTCCCCCACCTTCAACCTCCCCCCCCCCCAAATAAAAGGAATGCATACAAAAATCCATAAAGCTGTTTAAACAGTACTCTGCATTAACATGGTAATCCACATTAAGATTTTAAAAACGAAATATGAGACTGGACACTAGGCATGATCCCCCCCGTCAGGTGGCAGGATGGAAAATTGAATTGTCTTCATAATAGTACTCCAATGAGCAACAGTAAATGGTGGTACTTTCCATTTTGAAACTTGATAAATTTACCTTACTGGGACATTCAATCATCTTGTGTGTTCATGTAGAATATATGAGATCAGGGAGTAGTTATCCATAACTCCTTGATGAGAACAATTTGGAAAGTAAAGACCTCTAGATAAGTACCTTTTGAAAACTTCTAGCGATTGAAGTATATGTTGAAACAACTTTTGAAAAAAAAAACAGGTTTTGAAAAATAAGCCACTTTTGAAAACAAAATTTACCAGTTTTCAAAAAAAAAAATCACTTTAAATAAAAATAATGTCCACTTTTGAAAAAAATACCAAACCATATGAAAAAAAATTAACTACTTTTGAAAAAAATAATTGACAATTTTGGAAAATATTTGCCCACTTTTGAAACTAAAAACCCAAACCACATTTGCCAAAAAAATTACCACTTTTGAAACATAAATGATTTTTTGGGGGAAAAGGAAAAAAATTAATGTCTTCGCCGAATGATTTAGAAAACCGGAGGAGGGGGGCTTGTTGTTTAATATCCCACAAAACAATAAGAAAATTGCAGAAAGAAAAAAAATGCAGAAAATTACGTTAAACATTAATTTGCCTACAAAATATGTTTGTCAAGGAATAAATTCTGAAGCAAAACTATCCTTTTTTTTCTACATTTGCCGACAATCGATTAAATTTTCCGAAAGAGTACCTTAATTTGCCAAAACTTTGGAAATTATTGGGGTGTGACATCCCACACTTCTGTTAGTTGCGCCCTGAATCTGAGAATAAGAGACATAAGTAACTAAAACCAAAGGCTGTTGATCAAAGTAACTTAATCTTCAGTCGGAAGTGGCATAAACAGCGGGGTAGCCGCCAGTAAATGAGTTCGTTTGGTGGATGAAGAAAAACATACGCAAAGTTACCAACGGGATATTCTGCCTCGTTGCCAGGGGCGTAGCGACCGAGGGGGTGTGGGGGGTGTAAGACCCCCAATCAAGATTTTGCCAAAATTTTCAGGTTAAATGATGCCTACTTTCAGGCAGAAATATGCTTCTGGAAAAAGTTTTTCAGGTATTATTTCAGGTAATTTTTGTCTCCATCAGGTAATTTTCCCCCTACACCCCCCCCCCCTTAGACAAATTGCTTTGTGACGCCCCTGCTAGTGGCGTATCCAATGAGGTCAGGTGGCAACTTGAAAAATAGTGAAACACGAGCGCACAACAATTAGGGAATGACCAGATGCGAGGACCTTCCTTGCAGAATTAGGACCGGGTTTATTTACGTCATAAAGGTTTGAAAATCCAGAGAAGCACCTCATATTTATGATAACGCATATTATTCTTATACATAACCCCAAGAGAGGTTGCTTTGGCTTATAGTAGCTTGTTTTTGACTAGCAGCCAATTCTGTAATAATATAGTAAGGTTGCTGTTACCCTTCCTTCTGGAGCAAATGACAGGGCTAAACTGCTAAATGCCATGGAGGAAACTGATCAATTGCCCTATTCCCCACAAGGAAAGAAGGAAGTAAAGTCAAGTGTTACCCTTCTTTTTTTATTTATAGAGTAGGCCTTTCACGAGAGATGACGAATGAAGGACAAAATTATACCAATTTATAAAATCAACAATATTTGTAAATTCAACTTGTGATATAATCTTTGATCTTTGACATGAAGATAATATCACGTGAACAAAAAAAAGAATATGTGTCTATTTGACATGTGTAACGTTTTAACAAGTTAAACTTCGCTGTCCCTCACGTTTCGTCTATCAGATTTCCAAGTGAAATAACTAGAACCTACAATGTTTCATCCACTTGTAGAATAGAGATAATTTGAGAAATAAAGAATTTTTAATTAGATATTTGCCAGTTTGAATCACCTGATCATGCTGAGGGTTGATGTAAGGCTACATGACAACCAATTCTGCTAAACTATTTGTATGTTCACACTGATGCTGCTAAGCGAATTTTGAATTGTACTGCAAAATGTTATTTATGATTTTAATATTGATTGAAGTTACTAAAGTTATAGGAATTTTCCTTTGGTCGTTTATCCATTTCTATATAGAAATTGTCACATTTTCTGAGTGGCGCTCTGTGATACAGTACATGGCAAGCCACATAATAGCAGATGTCATTGTTAAAATATGGAGTTTGATTTCACTTGCATTTACGAAAATTCAATTAACCAGATCACTTATAAACTTCTCTCAATATAACACATGGCGAATCTAAAATGACTGTTTTGTAAATGTAACGAATATACATGACACAGGCAATCTTCTTAAATATAACACATGGCAAGTACCACTTCTGTAAATGTACAACAACAACTAGCAACTACAAAAACAACAACTAAACTACAAACGTTTATAAAATTGTGAGTATCTTTTTGTTAGCAAGAGATGTACATGTGGCCACCGTATACAGAGAATGATCTTACTTCTTCCAGAACATTTTACGAATTACGTTCCAACCAGGACAATTGTCAAGTAGGGCCAAAATCAACCAAGCAAACCACCATCTTGGGTGAATTGATAACAGACTTTTTAGAGCCAAGCCTAGACCACTCATTTTCCCAGCTTGTTTTATGATGCGTTGGACAGAAATCACAGCCTAGACAAAAACAACTCCGAATCCAAAGTGGGTCTTATGTAAATAGGTACAGCCTCACTGTATATTTTGAACATGGCATAACAATGGCGACACAATTCTCGGTGCCGAGCGCAATGATTATAGAAATCACTATTGACCTGTGAAAGTTTGCCAATTGTCCTTATATCCGCATGTTCAGCGGAGGAAATAATCATTTCATTGACATTGACATTGACATTGACATCATTTATTTCCATCATCAATTAAATACAAGAATGTTGAGCGTAACATTTATAAGCTCACAGAAAGCACAATACAATATAGAGACAACATTCGTTGAATGGATATATATGTAGATAAATCAAGATTTAATGGAAATGGAGAAAAAAGAAGCATAATTTCCGGGGGAAATATTGGACTTTGGTTCGTTCCCGAACTAGCAGTAGCACCCCTGTCCAATCTTATAGTAGCACCTCCATCCCCTCTTTCAGTAGCTCCGTCCCCTCCCACATTAGGTCCCCTGTCCTTTAGCACACCAGCACACTGCTCCTCTCTTACTGTACCACCCTGATCCTCTCTTTCAGTAGCTCCTTGGTCCCCTCCCACATTAGGTCCCCTGTCCTTTAGAACACCAGCACACTGCTCCCCTCTTACAGTACCACCCTGATCCTCTCTATTAGTGGCTCCTTGTTCCCCTCCCACACTAGCTCCCCTATCCTTTAGCACACCCACACTGCTCCACTCTTACAGTACCACCCTGATCCTCTCAGTAGCTCCTTGGTCTCCTCCCACATTAGCTCCCTTGTCCTTTAGCACACCAGCACACTGCTCCTCTCTTACAGTACCACCCTGATCCTCTCTTTCAGTAGCTCCTTGGTCCCCTCCCACATTAGGTCCCCTGTCCTTTAGAACACCAGCACACTGCTCCCCTCTTACAGTACCACCCTGATCCTCTCTATTAGTAGCTCCTTGTTCCCCTCCCACACTAGCTCCCCGATCCTTTAGCACACCCACACTGCTCCACTCTTACAGTACCACCCTGATCCTCTCAGTAGCTCCTTGGTCTCCTCCCACATTAGCTCCCTTGTCCTTTAGCACACCAGCACACTGCTCCTCTCTTACAGTACCACCCTGATCCTCTCTTTCAGTAGCTCCTTGGTCCCCTCCCACATTAGGTCCCCTGTCCTTTAGAACACCAGCACACTGCTCCCCTCTTACAGTACCACCCTGATCCTCTCTATTAGTGGCTCCTTGTTCCCCTCCCACACTAGCTCCCCTATCCTTTAGCACACCCACACTGCTCCACTCTTACAGTACCACCCTGATCCTCTCAGTAGCTCCTTGGTCTCCTCCCACATTAGCTCCCTTGTCCTTTAGCACACCAGCACACTGCTCCTCTCTTACAGTACCACCCTGATCCTCTCTTTCAGTAGCTCCTTGGTCCCCTCCCACATTAGGTCCCCTGTCCTTTAGCACACCCACACTGCTCCACTCTTACAGTACCACCCTGATCCTCTCAGTAGCTCCTTGGTCTCCTCCCACATTAGCTCCCCTGTCCTTTAGCACACCCACACTGCTCCCCTCTTACAGTACCACCCTGATCCTCTCTATTAGTGACTCCTTGTTCCCCTCCCACACTAGCTCCCCTATCCTTTAGCACACCCACACTGCTCCACTCTTACAGTACCACCCTGATCCTCTCTTTCAGTAGCTCCTTGGTCCCCTCCCACATTATCTCCCCTATCCTTTAGCACACCAGCACACTGCTCCCCTCTTACAGTACCACCCTGGTCCTCTCTTTCAGTAGCTCCTTGGTCTCCTCCCACATGAGCTCCACTATCCTTTAGCACATCAGCACACTGTTCCCCTCTTACAGTACCACCCTGGTCCTCTCCATCACTAGAATCTTGGTCCTCTCTTTCAGTAGCTCCTTGGTCCCCTCCCACATTAGCTCCCCTATCCTTTAGCACACCAGCACTCTGCTCCCCTCTTACAGTACCACCCTGATCCTCTCTTTCAGTAGCTCCTTGGTCCCGTCCCACATTAGCTCCCCTATCCTTTAGAACACCAGCACACTGCTCCCCTCTTACAGTACCACCCTGATCCTCTCAGTAGCTCCTTGGTCCCCTCCCACATTTGCTCCCCTATCCTTTAGCACACCAGCACACTTCTCCCCTCTTACAGTACCACCCTGATCCTCTCTTTCAGTAGCTCCTTGGTCCTCTCTCACATTAGCTCCCCGATCCTTTAGAACACCAGCACACTGCTCCCCTCTTACAGTACCACCCTGGTCCTCTCCATCACTAGAATCCTGGTCCTCTCTTTCAGTAGCTCCTTGGTCCCCTCCCACACAAACACTGTTGTGCCCCCTGAGAATGACGCTAATATCTCCATCCAAACTCACAGTGTTCTCCTTGTTAAGGGGAATGTCCTAAGATGATCACATGGAATGAATCCGCTCCGGTTGGTGGAGACAACACTGTGTGGTACTCGGGTCCCCTAGGATCTATAACTAGTAACTACTATCCTCACATTAAACATTTCTGAAATCCTTATTAGTATTGTGCGATCACAGAACGTACCAGGCTGAGCCATGGATTCGGTATGTACTCGGAAGTCATTATTAGGTACATAATTTGACAGTGGATAACCGTCAAGTGTAGTGGGATTGATTTCAAGATCTTTCAGAACTTCACGACACAATGTTTCAACTGAACGCCATATCTGTATATGAGAAAATTGATCCGACACAGCAGCAAAAACAGTTGCCATCTGGCGGTGGATCCATGAGCACTTGAAAACCTTGATTGAGAAAAGCATCTACATTGTCCACGTGAAGTAATGGAATGTAAAACATGGATTTATGATGTCTTCTTTGAAAACGTAACCTTTTCTGCTGTTCTGATTTACAAGTCTGACTTGTAATATTATCAACAGAAAACCAAGTGGGATTTTCTCTGCCAATTGCAACTTTGTACCGCCCAATTCGAACGTTGGTTTGCCGTACAACTCCCTGATGAAAGTTAAAGTTTTAAACACGGATTTGGCAGATTTGGATATTCTGACAAGAAACCTTTCCCCAAGTTTGTACGTGACCGGTGGATATAATTTACAATGATATTTCACGGTCCTCTTCATACATCGCTCGTCCGCTTTTTTTGCCAATTGGCATATTCTAGATCGCTGTTGATTTAATTGCTTATAATCCCGTTCAAGATTTGATGAGTTTACATGCTCGTCGCGAAGATGTACATTGCCGGGCGGTCTTACAACAAACTTATTCCTGAGACCTCTGTAATATACTTCAAAAGGGCTCCTGTAACCGAGTACCTACTTCTTTTCATCGTTCATGACTTTGTTGTAATGGTGAAGGTTCTCCACCCAATTAACCCCACGCTTTTTCATGGTTAATAGATCATACAGAAGTTTCTTTCTCAATACTCTTTGGCAACGCTCAACCTTTCCTTGGCTTTGCGGTCTGTATGGTCTGCTATTCACCGTCTTCACCTTCAACATCCGAAGCATGGTTTTAACAGAACCTTTGAACTCCTTACCGTTGTCTGATTGTACGATACGTGGTGGGCCGTGTTCATGATATATATCTACCAATTGCTGTGCTGTAGTTTCTGAATTTTTACTGCATAACGGTCTTAGCCACAGGTATCTAGAGAAATCATCCATCACTGACAAAATGTAACGAAACCGCTGTCCTTCATATTGACATTGCATTGCCTTTAGATCCATCAGGTCTATTTGGTGCTGTACCTGAACAGCTTTTGCTTTTATAATCGGGCGAAGTGGGGCCTTGTTTGTAGAACGTATGTTCATTTTCCTGTAAACCCTGAAAGTGGCATAGTACTTTTGTATCCTTGCTTCGCTAATTCCTCACAACTCATCATACCGTCTGTTTTTCACTTTCCGGGCTCCTGCTCCCTTTGTCTCTCTTACAGCTTTAGTTATTGCCTTTGTCACATTCCATTTCTGTACTGCTTTTCCGTCAACCATCAATGTTTTTCCGTCTGAATCTAATTTTTAGTTATACTGCGAAAGTAAGCGTTGCATTGGACTCATGATATGTCTTTTACTTTGGGCAACGGAATGCCATGTAAAATATCAACGATCGCATCGTACACGTTATCGCTCATCGGTCTAGGTTCGCATAAAACCGGAACACACACTACACAGACTGCCCCCCCCCCCCCCAATGTGTGGAAAACCAAGAATTCGGGCAAAATCTGTTTAAAAATTCGGGCAACCAGGTAAAATATGGCAAATATGTATACAAATTTGGGCAAACAGCTTAAGTGTGGATAGATATTCGGGCAAAACAGGCGCAAATACCAGTATAAAAATTCCATTGTAGAAGAATTGTTGAAAAGTTACAACCCCACCCTCACCCCCATAATTCGACAAATTTGCTGACAGGAGAAATCATGGAACTCCCCATTTACACGCATGTAGCTATTTTCTCATGTTCAGTTTTGTGACGACATTTAAGGATTTAAGCACATTTATTTCAAAACTTTTTATTATTGTTTGATGGCGAGAAACCTCCTACTTTTCCCCCTACCTTGTGTGATTATGTTTGGCTAATATCACCTACCCGAGGGGGTTTCCCCTACGAGTGGCAGGCGCTATATTTTGTTTTGGCCTAGCCCACGCATGGTACGATAACATATAGGCCTAACGTTCATCTTATGATAGGCTTGATAGGGTACCTATAAATAGTTTCAATAGTAATTGGTCAAACAATGCATGAAAACTTACCACCAATCTGAAGTCCCGCTGAATTTGGTAAAGATATTTCAGGCAGTTGTTCGGTGTTCAGTTGTATATGAGTATTAGGCCAATATAATCACATGATATTTTGCATTATGGCACCACTATCAGACTATAGGGCACGATACTATTGACATCCATATTGGTACTTAGCGTTTGGCTGCATAGGAAAAACCTGAAATTTTGCCAATTTTTGCTTCTTTTTTAAAAACTATCACACCACTGGTCATGAAACTCGTAGAAATGGCAAGATAAATTCCTTTTAAACTATTCCCTGCTCAAAATATGCAAAAGCTTAAATCTGTCTAAGCAAAAAAGAGGAAAATCTGAGACACTTTTTGAAGCCCAAAGGCTTTAAATATGGAGTTCCAGCCATTTATTTGCATGCTTTATCTAATGTATTGATGTAGATAATTAATAAATGATTTAAAAGCAGTAATTATTTATCTTAAGACATAATTTAAACATACATTTCAGATTAACTTTTCATTGTATGAAGTAAACTGAATTAAACTTGATTTTGCTACTAAGAAACGACTTGAACTTCATTTTTAAGTCCCTAGAGAGCCTAGAAGCAAAAATCGGCAAAATTTGAGGATATTCCTTTGAAGCCTATTGCTAAGTACCCCTATGGATGTCAATAGTAGTGTGCCCTATAGGCGACACTACGAAATTGGCCATAGGGACAATATCGTTAGGTTCCATATGAGAAAACATGAAAAGTTGCAATCTTTCCTTATGTTACTTACCTATCACTCAACTGTTAGAGAAGATACTTGTAATTCACCAAATTTTTGGAAAGAACATTAATACCAACATACAAGAACTCATGTCCAGAATTAACTAATCATTAAATTCCTGTGTTAATTACTATTGGCAGGAGAAAGCATGTTAATACTATGGTCCAAAGTATTAATAAAAATAACCTGATTGAATGCCTATCTGTTCCTGTATTTCATAATTTGAATTTCTCCGTCCTAAATGCTCGGTCAGTATGCCAAAAGACATCTGCAATTTTGGACATTGTTCATGAATACCAGCTGGACCTTTTTGCCATTACTGAGACCTGGTTGGCTCCAACTGGTGATGATGTGTTAATTCGTGCCCTTACACCACCTAACTTTGACTTTATCCATGTGCCACGTGGATCACATGGAGGTGGTGTCGGCTTCCTATCCAAGAAATCGTTGAGTTTTAATATGGTTTCTTCAGTTAAATATCATTCTTTTGAGAGTCTCGAAGTTTTTAGCGCATTAGCAAATCTGAGAGTTGTGGTTCTCTACCGTCCACCTCCTTCTGCTACCAATAAATTCACAGTTAATTTCTTTCTGGAAGCATATCAATTCCTTTCTTTCTAAAATGCACACTAAACATTCTTCAAAATAGCCCTCTTACTGACCAACGCGTATGACTCATCACCTTGACCGAAAATCCTGTGGCGCTGTGCGGACAAGTTGCTTGGACTATTCCATTCATCAGGGGGGGTCTTAAACGGTGTTTCTATAATTATAGGATTGCATTAGATAAATTAATTGGTACCTACTTGCTTCAATATTTATGATGCATATTCCACGGTCATTTTCTTTGAAATAATATTAAGTTCAATAAAATATGACGATTTGAAAACGAAACTCGGCTGTGGCGATGTAGGTGAGCACTGTGCATTGCGTAGCTGTACCCTATTGCAGAGTACAGGGTACACATATTACGTAACGGCGTGCCCACCGAAGAAAGCGAAACTTGCATTTTTCTTAGAAGACATTCTATTGGATTGTACTTGGTCCGATTGAAGACAGTGACCAATGAAAATGAATTTAACATCAATGTAAAGTTAAGAAAAAATCCTTTCCAAAACCGTTTGAACTAAATTTGTCAATGAATATTCAAGAGGATGGTTACGCAAACAAAGTACGGCTATCAAATGGTGATTTTCTTCAGTATTTACTGTGTGTTTTCAATGAGGGTTTTGAGTTCGATATTTATTAACCTTGCATCGTAAATCACCGAAGTCCGGTGGAATTTTGAACTGTATTGTTAAGAAAATAACAGAACTTTAGAGACAACATATTTCTCTGTTTAGTGCCGTTTGAACTAAGTTTTTTCGGTATTAACTTTTCACGCTATGGCTGTAGGAAAATGGTCTATATGGTAAAGTCATAGGCCTAAAACTGCGGCGGTCGAACTCAGTTCGCATGCCGCACAAGGAATGGCGCTAAGGAATTGATATGATTACTGATTATGTAGTTTCTCAACACTACTCCTGGAAAATTACTCATAGTTGGTGACTTCAATTTTCATATTCTGAATCTCTTGACATTAAAAGTTTACATCCCTTCTTTACTCGGAAAACTTGTGCCAACATGTTACTACACCAACACACAAACATGGTCATTCTTGACTTAGTTATTTCTTGTGTCATGGAGCAAGTTATTAATAACATTTCTGTATTTGATCCTCATGTATCTGATCATATGATTATTACCAGTCACATTAACTGTGCAAAGACCACTGTTGTGAAAAAAACAGTCATATGTTATCGTAGGACACAAGATATTGACTTGGTTCAGTTTAGATCTGATATTAATGACAACCCAATTTGCAGGGTTGATCAAAAGGGTTCACTCCCTGAACTTGTGTCTACTTTTGACTCATTGAGTATTATTATTGATAAACATGCCCCTGTTATGAGGGAGGTCGTCAAAACCTGACAAGAAAACTGAACCTTGGTTTAGTCTGGATATTGTACAAGCTAAGAAAGTTAGGAGACAGTGTTAGTGTTGACTTTGTTGACTTTGTTTTCACCTCTTTCTACAGGATCACTGGTGGGGTTTTTGAGTGTTAGTGTTGGACTATATATATTTTTAATCAAGCGAATATTCAAGTGAACAATCAAGTGAACAATCAAGTGAACCTTCAAGTGAACCAATTCAAGTGAACATTCAAGTGAACTTTCACGGGAACATTATGGTGAACTAGTGTATACAAATAGTGAGTGTATTATATTAGCGTGTGTAGAGGAACTCAGAACAGTTTGTTTTTTATTTAAATACCCTCTTTAACATGGTAGCAGAGCGAGGTTGCTGAAATAAACACAATGGCGAATTATAAGACCCCACCAGTCTTTAGTGAGGCAAAACCATATTCAAGATGGATTGAAGAAGTTAAAGCATGGCAAGAACCGACCTTAAGAAAGAGAAGCATGGCTTAGCCGTAGCTCTATCATTACCAGAAGAAGGAGCTAAATCTATCAGAGATAAAGTGTTTAACGAAATTGATCTGGAGGATTTGAAGAAGGAAACTGGTGTTTCCACTCTTATCAAATTCATGGACAATGTTTTTAAGAAGGATGAGCTATCAGCTGCATATGAGGCTTATACCTCATTTGACCGTTACAGGAGACAGACAGAGACAACAATGGAGGAATTTGTGACAGAATTTGAGAAGTTGTACAATAAAACAAAGAAATACAAGATGGAGCTACCCAAACCAGTCCTCGCATTCAAACTTCTTGAGAGTGCTCAATTAGAGCACAAAGACCGACAATTGGTGCTTACTGCAGTGGACTATAAAGAACTGATAAGATGTTTGAGCAAATGCAGAACTCCTTGAAGAAATTCTTTGGGCAACAATCAATGCCTCCACCTGAGGCCAAAGAAGGAGTGGCTGTCAAGACAGAGCCAACATTCCTTACAACACAAGAGACAGCTTTCTTCACTGGAAGAGGGGGCTATAGAGGAACAGGGCGTGGAAGATATGGTTACAGACAGTCAGGTGCTCCAAATTATGAGAGACCAAACACTTCTGGAAGAGGTCGAGGCAGTAGAGGAGGTGGGCGAAATATGAGGGGCACTGCAAAACACCTTAACCCTATTGGCCCTGATGGTTATCCATTAAAGTGCAGTAGCTGTGAGTCAATCAGACATCTGCTGAAAGATTGTCCTGATTCTTATGAAAATATGCAGAAGAGGGTGTTTAAGGCAGATGTTAAGGAAGAAGAGGCTGTTTTGTTTACGGGTAATAAACAAATAGAGACAGAAGTTCTAATGAATGAGGCTGTGGGTGCTGCCATCCTTGATAGTGCATGTAGTTCTACCGTGGCTGGTCAGTCTTGGATGACATGTTATCTGGATATGCTTGATGAAGAGAAACAGGCCAGAGTGATGAGAAGTAAGAGTGACACGGTTTTCAAATTTGGTGGTGGGAAGCGCTTGAAGTCACCATTCCCTGTGAAATTGCAGGAGTTAAATGCCAAATAACCACAGACGTTGTAGACAGTTATATTCCCCTCCTCCTTGGTAAACCAGCAATGAAGAAAGCTAAAGTGAAACTTGATTTGGAGAATGATTGTGCCACAATCTTTGGAGAAACAGTTGAATTACAGTGTACCTCATCTGGGCATTACTGCGTCCCCATAGTTGAAACTACCATGCCCATTGGTGATACAGTTGAAGCTTTACTGTCAGTAGATGAGAGGAGTACAGAAGAAAACAGAAAAAGAATTGAAAAGCTGCACAAGCAGTTTGCTCACCCGACTGCACAGAAGCTAAAATACCTGTTGGAAGATGCTGACGTGTCTGACAAGACAACTTTGGATTTAGTTGATGATGTTGTCTCTAAGTGTGAAGTCTGCAAGCAATACAAGAAGACACCTCCAAGGCCTGTAGTTGGTGTACCTTTGGCCAAAGAGTTTAATGAAGTGGTGGCATTAGATCTCAAAGAGTGGAAGAGTGGCATATACTTTCTACATATTATTGATGTCGCAACACGTTTTAGTGTTGCTGGTGTTATTCATCACAAGACCCCAAAGGTGATTATTGAGAAGGTGATGAAACTATGGATTGGAAGTGGTATGGGTGCACCCAAAAAGTTTCTCTCAGATAATAGTGGAGAATTTGCCAATGAAGAATTCAGAGACATGGCTGAAAACCTAAATATCGAGATATGGAATACTGCAGGATACAGTCCTTGGCAAAATGGCCTTTGTGAGAGAAATCATGCTGTTGTTGATAATTGTGTTGAGAAGATCTTGGACTACCCCAACATGGATATAGAACTTGCTCTTGTGTGGGCTGTGAATGCAAAAAACTCATTGCAGATGGTGTACGGATATAGTCCCTATCAGCTGGTGTTCGGTAGAAATCCCAATCTACCGTCTGTACTGACTGCCAAAGCTCCAGCTTTACATGGCACTACAGTGAGTGAAATCTTTGCAAAGCATTTAAATGTGCTTCATTCAAGCCGTAAAGCATTTATTCAAGCTGAAGCCTCAGAGAAAATCAGACGGGCACTCCGACATAAGATAAGAAGCTCTGGTGAAGTGTACCAACCTGGTGACAAGGTGTTTTACAAGCGAGATGGTAGTACCAAATGGAGAGGACCAGGTAAAGTCTTGGGACAAGATGGTAAGGTGGTATTTGTTCGCCATGGTAGTGTATATGTAAGGGTGCATCCCTGCAGATTAACAAGAGTTGGTGAAGAGTTCAACAGATCATCTGAAAGTGATCTCAGGCATGAGTTACCCAATGAAGGGAATGATGTTGGTTCCCAACATGAATCAAAGAGTGAAGTTGAAGACATGCCTGTTCATCCAACAGTGGAGGAAGATGATAATGTTGACATTCCTCAAACTGTTACAGGAGATGATAATGAGGAAAGAGATGCTACCAGAAATCAACATCAAGTTTACCAGAGGAACAGAATACACTCTGTTCAAACACTACCAAAGGTGAAACAGAATATCACATACTTACCAACAGGTAAAGACACATGGATTGAATGTGAGGTTGTAAGGAGATCAGGAAAGGCCACTGGAAAATACCGTAACTGGTTTTATGTGAAGAATAAAGATGGTTCAGATATTCAAGAACTTGATTTTGAAAATGATGTGGAAGACTGGAAGGTAATAGAAGACAGTTCAAATGAGGCAAACATTTCTAGCTCCAGGGAAGAGGCTAATGTAGTTTTCATACCAGTTCACAGGCATGAAGAGGCAGAAGTTAAACTGGCTAAAAATGAGGAGCTAACAAATTGGACGAAATTTCAGGTTTATAAAGAAATAGAGGACTGTGGACAGCCGGCAATCTCAACTAGATGGGTGATAACAGAGAAGTCAGTTGATGGTAAGAAGATTGCTAAAGCCAGACTTGTGGCACGTGGTTTTGAGGAGCAAAAATGTGTACAAGCTGACTCTCCAACAGTTTCAAAAGAGACTTTAAGGTTTTCCTTGCACTTGCATCCACACACTCCTGGAGATGTCATTCCATTGATATCAAAGCTGCTTTTCTACAAGGTAATGAGATCAACCGTGAGATGTTTTTAAGACCACCTAAAGAGGCGAATGCTCATGGTAAAGTGTGGAAATTAAGGAAGTGTGTTTATGGTTTAAATGATGCTTCTAGAAACTGGTATTTCAGCGTTCGAGATGAACTTAATAAACTTGGATGTTCCCGTTCAGAAGTAGACTTGGCATTATTTTACTGGCATCATGGCGACAAACTTAGTGGTATGCTCATAATGCATGTGGATGATTTTCTATGGGCTGGAACAGAAGACTTTAAGAGAATTGTGGTAGATAAGATAAAGTGTGCTTTCAAAATAGGCAAAGAAGCAGAGGGAGCTTTTCGATACATTGGACTAGAGATTGCCCATGATGTAGATGGCATTGTGCTGACACAAAATTCCTACATAGATTCCATAACAGAGATCCCAGTTCCAGCAGCTAGAGTGGCACAAAAGGAATTTCTACTAAAACAAAGTGAAGTCACACAATTAAGAGGTGCCATTGGTCAGGTGCAGTGGGCATCCAATCAAACCAGACCTGATATAAGTTATGATGCCCTGGAACTTAGTACTACAACAAAGGAACCGAAGGTGAAAGACTTATTACAGGCTAACAAGGTGATCAAAAAGATAAAGATGAAGCAAAGTCACATCCTATTCCCTAATCTTGGTGACCAAGAACAACTGAGGTTAGTTGTGTATTGTGATGCATCATATGCAAACTTACAAGATGGAGTGTCCAGTGCTGGTGGTCATATAGTGTTATTAAAGGGAAAAGACAACATTTCTTGTCCGTTAGCATGGCGATCTGGAAAGATTAGAAGAGTTGTAAGAAGCACTTTAGCAGCAGAGGCGCTATCAATGGCAGATGGCCTGGATTCAGCGTTTTGCCTTGGTTATCTTTTGTCAGAGGTGACTTTCAACAAACCCAAGAAAAACATGATACCCATTGATGTGTGCACGGACAATAAATCTTTGTTTGAGAACATTCACTCTACCAAAGTTGTGAGTGAAAAGCGTCTGAGGGTAGAGATAGGGAGTATCAAGGAGATGTTGCACAAAGGAGAACTTTCTAGAGTTAGTTGGATTGAGAGCAGTGATCAGATTTCCAATTGTATGACAAAGCATGGTGCGTCTTGCAAGAGTCTCATGGACATCTTACAGATGGGAAACTTAGTGTCATAGTGATTTACATTAGTGTCTCACCAGTTGATCCTTTTGTTTTTGAAAAGAAGAAGGGGGAGTTTTGTTAGTGTTGACTTTGTTGACTTTGTTTTCACCTCTTTCTACAGGATCACTGGTGGGGTTTTTGAGTGTTAGTGTTGGACTATATATATTTTTAATCAAGCGAATATTCAAGTGAACAATCAAGTGAACAATCAAGTGAACTTTTCAAGTGAACTTTCACTGGAACATTATGGTGAACTAGTGTATACAAATAGTGAGTGTATTATATTAGCGTGTGTAGAGGAACTCAGAACAGTTTGTTTTTTATTTAAATACCCTCTTTAACAGACAGCACGTGCGTCAGTGGCGCAAAACAGGTTTATCTGTTCATAGAGAACTTTTTAAGGAACATTGTAAATTTGGGCAGAACAAAATTCATATTGCAAGGAGAAATTATTATGCTTCTATTGTTGCTGACACGTCATCTCCTAAAGATCTTTTCAAGACTGTTGATTTTCTTTCAAATAAACAGAAGTGTGCCATCCTGCCGAACTATTCCTGCCATACAGAGTTATCTGAGAGATTCTCACTTTATTTTTCCAAGAAGATCTTGGATCTTTGTACTATGTTAGATCGTCAAGGCCTTCATCCAACTGCAAATTGTTTGACTGAGCCATCATCTGCATCTTCATTTGACACATTAGGGAAACAGTCCCCTTACAGCGAAGTTGCATTTCCAACCCGACCTCAAGCGGGGGAGCTCGGGTTGGGCTTATCTCGAGCTTCAGCTCTGCTTACACCACTTATCTTAACCCTATCACACGGACCAACGAACATGCGGTTTGCTCGCGGCATTAGCTAGTGTGTCAGCTATATGCAAGTGATAAACAGATCAACGTTGTTCACAGGCATGCACAGCTATAGCTACAGGCGTACGTACGGTACTCGCGACATATGATCGTATGAAGTGTATTCCGTGTCTTAGTTCCCTTTAGCTGCCGGTTCGGATTTTCGTGATTTTTATTCACCGGTTCCTGATTTTTCCGCGTCTGGCTTGCCTTTAATACATAACACCAGACGACCGCTAATTTTCATAACCGACGCTTGGAAATTTTCCAAACGTTACTACATCCAAACCTGAGATTGTTATGTGCCTCGAATCCATAGCTGTCGCATTAGGCCTAACGCTATGTTGTAACATTGAGAAACCGGCCTCTGAATACGGTCTATATTTTTGTTCAAATTAATGCTGCACAAGTAAATGCAATTTTTTATTATTAGAAACATCATTGGAGTTGTTTTTAGTTCTTATCATTCCTTTATATCAATCTGGAAACGTTAAACAGTAATCCTACACTAGTTACGTTGTCACTATTTACTTAGTTTGATTGGCCTAAGCTTAACTTTCTAATTGAGCTTGAATGGAGTTAATAATAGTGACGAACAAGGATGTTAAACACTAAGTTCGGCATATTTTTTATTTGTTCATAAACAGAATTATATTGAACATAAGTACAAAATAACGTCGGAGTGTAAGAATTAGGTATTAAAATTAACATTTTGGTAAAGATTGAAGATGGATGATTTGTTTGAGATACTTTTTGAGATGGAAAGTTTGGGTAACTATTCTTGGCGCTTTTCGGGCCATTAACACATCTAGTAGGTTAGGCCATTCGCTATTCATAAACACATGGTTACTTGGTACGGACAATCGTCATGTTTTTTATCTTTAGAAATTTTTTTTTTGGAAATCCTTTTTCTTTTTCCGCGAAACTCCTAAGGTGGTTTAGTAGGGGCCTATACATACACAAGGATACATACAAGCCTTTGTTACATGCATGAGAAGAGTTGCATTAAGTACAATGTACCAATTTTGAGGGAAGATAGGCTATTTCATTACTAGGGTTGTGCGGGATCCCGGTAGTCAAGTGAATACCGGCATCCCGATCCCGGCTTTGACTAACCCCGATCACAGTGCAATGTGTAACTACTACCGGTATTGGGAAAACAACTGGTTATTACATTCGTTTCGGTATCATTCCCGGGAATCCAGGACATAATAAAAATATCTACGTGTTACTATTTAAATTACAGAAAAGAAAACACGTTTATTTCTGGTTCCTGTGTTCTTAGTTTGAATAATATCTTATCAATTTACGCACTGGCCTAGACATATTAACAAATCAACTTTTCACGTAGTAATGTGGACCTATAGGCTACACCAAATATCGAACGTTAGTGAACTCAGCATGTTACGAGACCTCAAAGTTATTCAGAAATTTTCGTTATTTATTCTTCCTTCAAACGATGATTGTGAAGGTTCCCATGTACAAAATCTCACCCTTATACATTTCACCACATTTTGTTATAATAATTATAACGATTTAATAATTTTTGATCCAAAACCGAAGGGAGCATATCAAATTAAATCCATCTTCGCACGGGACTGTATATTATTATAGCCTAGGGTACGGTACTGTTACACACTGCTGTTCGGTACTTGAGAGTTGATGCTGTAATGAAATGGATTCGTTTATTAATGCGGGGGGTTCCACGATGTCATTTCTAGTTATCTTTCGCTACTTTTTTTTATTTTAAGAACTTTTGTACGAAGATTGATATTGTACGTATTGAAAGTATATTTTCTGGAGTAAACAACAGCCGATTAACGATATAAATAAATCTGTACTATTCTTATATATGTAGTTTATAATCCCGTATTTATGTAGCCCCTAAGTTACATTATTGTTGTCTGAAGTTCCAAAGAGGTGGGGACTTGTTGATAGTTAAAAACTTTTCATTGTGAACTTTTAAACTTAAAGTATTAGTAGTAAGTCGAGTCCTGTCTTTCCGACATGCTTAGTGATTCCCGTTAAATTTAATTGAATTTAGGTAAAAATTCATGCAAACTAGGTAGGCATCGGCCGATCCTAATTCTAAGCCTACATCGAAAGTTACGCCGTATACACCTCGCAAGAAAACCACGATAACCTTGAATGAAAAAAAAAACAATATTTTGCACTTGAAGATCTGTCTTCCCCCAAAATGCAATGATAAGGTCTAGACCCAGTACTTCTTGATACATTGAGTTTCCAATTACTAGTCAAAAACATTTTCTGGAGAAAAAAACGTACGATATTTTTCACAAAAATTGATGATTAGATAAGTGCTTCCTCACAATCAACGAGCCGCCCCGAAATTCGCTCCCCTTACGTAAAACTTCTATATATATTACACGTGGAAAAACACGAGTTTTTACACACATAATTCCCATTGACATTGGTCACGGAACATAAGTAGGTCATCGACATTCGAACTTGGCAACTTGCCCAAGTTCATCGCACCATGGGAACGACCCAACAGATTGAACATTATGTTACATTTTCCCGCCATCTGGACGCCGATTGTAAATTTTGGTGTAATATGCAAATTATGAATGGTACTGCCCTTGGTTAAAACTTAAACTATTGCGACACTTACAAATTTTGGGAAACTGTTGTATAGAAGAAACTTTTGTATCAAATGTAAAGTACTGTATGGTAGGCCTACTATAATTTATAAAAGACGGTTTTCCTCAGGTGATAAGGAAAAGGGATGTTTCGGTGAACGCGATCTCTTTGTATAGTACTTGGATACTTAAAATGACCATGCTGTAAATGCAGTTTCTATTTCTCTTTAAGTAAGCTCTACTTAGCATTGTTATCCGTTGTGGATCTTTATTGGAATAAATACGAAATGTATTTTTTGACGCCAGTATTTAACGGTAGGCCTAAGCATTTCTTAAATTGTTGACTGAGCTTCAAAATCCATTTTCAAAAAGTCTGTTTTCATGAAGGTTTTTTAAAATCGACATATAGCTAGGGTCGGAAAATATTAACGAAAGTTGTTCTATTATACAAATAAAATACATGTTTCTCGTACTGAGATCTGAAGGGAAAAAACGGGCGGCTATCGTTCTTCTTTTCATGCGCTTATACTAGTTTGGAATATGTGGCAACCTTTACGTGATTTCAGAAATGGCTCAGTCCTGTTCTTGGAAAAATGACTCCCAGTCATTATTCATTTTCTTATATTAATGTTCTTATTATTATTGTATATTATTATATTTTTCATTTCACTATTGGTTATGATACTTCAGGTCCTCGGGAGAAGTTAGCTTTACGCTAACCGAGTTAAATAAATATACGGAGATTTGATCACGGGTGCAATTTGTATCTACGGATCCCCTTAAAATAACATTCAATGCTAACAGCATCCTCCTATTCTTATGAGGCGAATAGCACATAATATCAATAGGATGGTCGGTGGGAGGTACCTTAGATTATGAAATTGTGTTGCGGGCGCTGAGCGAGTGTATGGAGGGCCCGAATGCCCGACATTTTTTATTTATTCGCATTTTTATCCAGGGTTGCTTATTCAGCAAAAGCTGGTTTCCAATAAGGCCCTGCTATTTACATTCAACTTTATACATAAGAAGTAAAACATAGCAATACAAAAACAATTAAATGTACAGATACAAAACAATTAAAGCTGTAAAGTGGAGACAACTACAAAAAAAAAAATGGAAATAAAAGAATTATCCAAAATTGGGCTTGCAAATAAAATCTGGAAAGTTTTGGAAACCAACACTATGCTAGTTATTTCAACATGCGCGTTGAAACTTTCGATACCCAAGAGCTGATATAATGTAATAGCTGAACAAAGCCCAGGAAGCAATAAAAAAAAAAAATATTGTAAAAAACAGCAAATAAGATTCATAATGCAAAAGTTATCATTGTAATCACTCTTTGGTGAAAGGATTGGTGTGCCTACGACATGAAATTGAAACACAGTAGAAGACTTTCAGTTTATCTCAAATAGTTTTCCATCCAGTTCACATGCATCATGGACTCGCAATAACATAAAGAATATAATTTTGCCCTTCAGCTATGTATTTGCCAGGCATAAAGCTGACACATTAACCTTTTGTTTAACTGCCTTTATATAAGCAGATACAAGAAAACGGACTGAGAAAGATTGTATTTTAACAGAGTCGGTGTTGTTTCACAAGGGCGTAGGAACCGGGGGGCTGGGGGCGCCAGCCCCCCCCCCCCCCGCACCCCCCTGTGAAAGATATGGAGGGGCGGAAGTATCATTCCGCCCCCCCCCCCCCCCCCGCTTCGCTTTTCTGTCATCCTAAATCTGTGTTATTATTTATATATTACATAGAAACATAGTTACAAGATAGTTGAGGTCTTGACATGTACAGAGATGAGTTTTAAATGCAAGTCTTCCACTCAACACAGTACATGTTAAGAAGTCAATATCATTTCAGCTATACACTCTATACTGTCTTGATTGCTCATTAAAGTGCATATAATCCCTTATGTCATGTGAAACTGGTTTGATTAAATTAGTTCGCATAAGCGATCTTGTGGTCATTCTTATCCTGCTCATCTTACAAAACCTGCTCAACCATGTGTGGTATAGCCAGATAAGCAGCCACTTGGCAACAATTCAAGTGGAAAATTTTGCACCTTCGGTGTAAGGGGACTGTTTCCCTAATGACTTTCTCTGAAGCAAATACTTCAAATTATCGAAAACTCTCCATCAAAATCGTGTATGCTTGATCCGCTGCCAACATGGTTAGCTAAAGGTTGTTCAACAGAAGTCATTCTTCTCATCACGAACATTGTCAATACTTCAATGTCAACAGGAACGTTACCCGATTCCTTTAAGGTTGCTCATGTGACTCCTGTACTTAAAAAGACCAGCTTAGATAGAAACTGTTTAAAAAATTATCGCCCTATTTCGAACTTGAGTTTCGTTTCAAAGGTTTTGGAAAAGACAGTTTTATCTCGCTTAATGGATTATCTTACACAGGAGAATCTTCTTGAACCATACCAGTCAGCTTAAAAAAAAGCCTGGTCATAGTACGGAAACTGCCCTCAATGCAGTTCATAATTTTATTACATCCAAGCTTGATGAAGAATGCTTTGTCCTTTAGTTCTTTTAGACTTATCATCAGCTTTTGATACAGTTAATCATTCCATTTTGTTAGAAAGACAAAGTATAGATTAGGTGGTACTGTTCTATCCTGGTTCAATTCTTATATTACTGAGCGTTATCAACAGGTGAAAATTGATGATGTTCTTTCGTCTCCTCGTCCATTAGTTACTGGTGTCCACGGGGCTCTGTACTTGGACCTGTTCTTTTTTCTCTATATCTTGCAGAGTTAAGTGATATTATTCGGCATCATGGTGTTCATTTCCATCATTATGCGGATGATACTCAATTACTTCTTGCTTTCGATAAGAAAGCAAGAAGCTTTTCATAAAATGGAAACCTGTATAAGTGCTGTAAACACTTGGCTTACAACTAATCAGTTGAAACTAAACTGTGATAAAACAGTTTATTGTTTTTCGATCACATTTCTCTGAAGTTACACCTAATTTTCCACCACTTACTGTTGGTAAAGACTCTATTAATATCTCCTCAACTTTTAGAAACCTTGGTGTATATTTTGTCCAGACCATGTCACTTGAAAATCACGTTACTAATATCTGTCGTTCTGCAAATTGGCAACTGAGGAAAATCAGTTTGATGAGGAATTACCTCGATTATAAGACTTGCGAGATACTGGTCCATGTACCGACCTGTGTACCTGTCACAACTTCTCTTGCCATATACTCCAACTTGCACACTTCGTTCCTCCAACAAACTGTATTTAACTGTTCCAAAATCATGATTGAAGAACTATGGTTACAGGAGCTTCCAATACTCTGGGTCTTATCTCTGGAACAAGTTACCAGATCACATTCGAACATGCTATAAACTTTTTTCTTTCAAAAGTCTACCTAAGACCCATTTTTTCACTTGTTCTTTTGTAAATTAATTTACTTTCTTTGTAAAGCGCTTTGAGCAGTGACTTTTGTTTACTGATTTGGCGCTATATAAGTCTCATTTGTTATTATTATTATTACTACCATATAACCGTGATACGTAGCGATGGAGTCCCAGCCGATGAAAATTTTGAAAAAGCAAAAGACGATCATATAGTCGAGAAGTTAATGCTTCCCCTCACACCATAAAAAAATTACCCTATTACCACTTTTGAAAAAAACGTATTTATTTATCAAAAGTGGACATTATTTTTCAAAAGTGGTTAGTTTTTCAAAACCTGTTTAAATTACTACTTTTGAAAAAACATTTATTTTTCAAAAGTAGTTAATTTTTGTTCAAATATGGTTAGGTATTTTTTTCAAAAGTGGACAATATTTTTATCAAAAGTGGTTATTTTTTCAAAACTGGTAATTTTTTTTTCAAAAGTGGTTAATTTTTCAAAACCTGTTTTTTTTACAAAAGTAGTTTCATCAGCATTCCAAAATGATGGGAAAATACAAACTACCTTTAACATTCTGTACTAAACTGTCAGCTTTCGGTAATTTGATCAACGTTCAAGTTGAAATTTTGAGTTTTAGTGTAACAAGTTTTGGTACATATCTCCCTTGAATTAATGCTATCATACTATATCCTAAACAGGCATTAACATATTACTTTTAACTTCTTACCAATGGTACCTTTGATAGACCTCACTTCGAAGCCTTCCTTCTCACACTTTGATTTCACATAGTGGAGGCAGACGTCCTTGTGTGGGTTGATTCTTTTATGAATCTACATAGAAAAGAGATTACATCACAAAACATTTAGAATGATAGACACAATACACATGCAGTGACTTTGAAAGCAGTTGAAGACAAAAGCAAAATACTGTTATAAACATCTTAACACTGAGAAAATATTAAAGAAGGGACGTCAGAGACTATTTTTTACAAACCCTTAAATCTTATGGTGTCAGTGCAAATGTTTTGATCAACTTTTATCGTGCAATTATAGAAAGTATCTCAACTAATAACATTTTAGTCTGGTTTAGCCGAGTGAGTCAAAGGGATCTTAGAAAATTACAATCTGTAATGAGAAACGCCCAGCTCATTATTGGAACCGGCCTTCCCTCCCCTCACTCACTTTACCAAGAGCGCGTCCTGAAACGAATAGATAATGTACTAAAGCAGGCGCGTATCCAGGGGGGGCATTGGGGCACGCGTATCCAGGGGGGCGTTGGGGGCGCGTGCCCCCCCGGGGTAAGAATAAGAGGAGAGAAAAAAAAGAGAAGGAAAAAGAGGGGGGAAAATGAGGAGGAAGGAGAGGAAGAGAGAAGAAAAAGAAGAAAGAGAGAAAAAGGAGGGAGTAGAAGATAAACGCCAAGACACCGGGAAGAGAAGAGAAACAGTCATAATTACAGTGATGATCACTATTATATACACAGGCTAGCCAGGGACGAATCGAGGATTACGGAGGGGGTTTGCTCCTCACCCTACCCCTTACACCGACAACTCCATTTTTGACGTTTCCATTTTTCCTCTCTCACTCATGTAGAAATATATATATATACTATATATGGTCTATCATAACGCGTGTGTGTGTATGGATGCCTCAAATTGTACAAGTGTGCTATGAAACCAACTGTGGCTGGTCTCGAACTCGACCGAGTCGTCGGGGAACATGACGCACCCATCAATTCTTGAGATTGTTCCCATCTGCATGAAAACGCGCGCCTACAACCCTACGCCCCACCCCTCTAACCGCTTCCCGGTGAGTTACGATACTAAATTAATGACCTTCGCCCGTAGTACCAAGACCTTGACAAAATCCAGCAACACACCACTTCATCGACAACAAGTGATCGGGTTTATTAATGACATGGAGTGTGACCACTTCCGACTTTGCAATTTCCCAAGATCAGGCCCCGAAAAATCCAAGAAATCCCAAGGGCACTTTACTGTATGGATATCTAGCAATATCTAGGGATGGAGATCCAAAGATCTTCCCTAAACTGAAGGCAGATAGAGAATCGAAGCCTTCAGTGTGTAATGAACTTGAAACTGTGCGTCTTTCGAAATGAAAAGAATGTGGGGCAAAGTAGCGTAACTCCTATGGGCTCGGACCGTGCTGAGCAGGTGGCCCCGACTAAAAGGGGGCCCCGCTATACTGATGCACAGAAAAAGGGTATACATCTTTGGATAGGGAGGGCCCATTTTACTGGGAAAGAAAAACTCATGCAGACTGAACAAGACAATATACATATTTTCACGTACACGAAATACTGACATCATGATCATGGGCTCATTGAGTATTAATGTCTGTATCGAGCTAGTTGTGTTATTTATTATTATAATCGTAAACAAAGTAAATAATTTAAAACCCAATTCCAGCCAATGTTGTACTGAGTACAACATCAAGACATATGATTTTATGAAAAGTTCTAAAACAATAACCCAACACCCAACAGACTTGAAACTTGCCCACTCCCCTCTGGAAAATTAAAAATTAAAAAAAAGTTAAGCATTTGACATTTTCAATGATTTCTTCCAACCAACAGTTCTCTAGTTATGTTCATTGCATACGGACCCATAATGAATTACTGAAGTTATTGAAAGTCAAAATCCTAAGAGATGAGATCTCAAAATAACCGATGTGTAAATGCAACTTGAACGGAAAATGTCTTTTCCGACGATCTAGGAGTATTTTTTGGCAAAAAGATCGTCGTACGCTCTGCGCCAACCGATGGTGGCGCTCCACTTAGATAGTATCAAGTAGTGTGTTACACTCCTTTATGACCAACTGATCCCTCCCCCTTGTAAACATTTCTGCAGACACCCTTGCTTGGACCTCCTGATAGGGGGCCACTTTGGGCCAGGACCCCCCAGGCTCATCGTTACGCCACTGGTGGAGCATTGTACATTAAACAGATGATAGTTACTTATTTCAGTCTCATTTCAATTATTCAAATTTTTAAAGCATACAGCAGATATCACATCATACATGAAAATGGTGTTCCGGGATGAACAGCCTCCAAACTGTAGATGTGTGTAGTGTTCGGGTTTTTTCGGAAATATCTGGTATTTTTTCATTTCCTCCAAGGAAGTTTTATAGTAGCCATTATAAGAGGTTTTAATATTTGCACACCAATAAATTAACTGTGTCTGAATTTTCGAAAATTCCCTGACCACCATTCTTCATCATACTTCCCTCTACTCGTGCAACTTTGACCAGTCTGTGAAGGGTTGAAGGAGGTTTTTCTGTATTGGTTGTCCATACATGACATTTTGTGCAACATTATGGGTATGTTTTGAAGTGAATTTATTCACGAGAATTGTGAATTTTCAAATTCTGAACAAATAATGGGCTTAAAACCTTGAAAAGTGGGGCTCGTGGGTATGGTGGGCCGCGACGTAGAATCACCTACAAAAAGCAATGATCAGATGCGATCAGGTCAAACATGATGTGTGACTGGTGACAATCTTCAATAAGGTTATGGATGAAGGAAAAAAAACCAATGGGAAATTCTTGGTTCTCAGGCAAAAGTGTACGTCTGGTTGGTCATTTTCAAGCCCAATAAGTGCCATTTCCGGTGATTTGGGGGGTATCAAAACCAGAAATTTTCTTGTACGCTGTGCGCCAACTGATGGTGGCGCTCCGCTCAGATGTAATTTGCGCCCCCCGGGTTAGAAAATCCTGGATACGCCCCTGTAAAGGATGATGCCCATCCAGCACAAAATTATTTCACTTTCTTGCCTGCTGGAAAAGACTGCGTCCATTCAAGGGTTTCTAGAGATTTATTGATAGTTACTATCCTTCCGCTGTGAGGCCATATATACAACTCGCACCATACTCGTTGATTGTTACGCTACGTCCTTAGCGTGTTGTTTCTGCCATTTACTATGCAATCTTTCGTAATCTTGATTTTATTATCTGTTATACCAATTGTAGGGTTTCTGACGTATTTTTAACACTGTGTTAATGTCTTAGCAACATTTTCATCCTGGTATCCATATATATTTTGAATCTGTTTTTTAGTTTTTTACATTATTTTGACTTTTGAGCTCTTATTTTTACCCAATTCCCATTTTATTTTTATGATCAGTGGCGGAATAAATATCTATCTATCTATCAATCTGAAATAAGCCTACATACACCTCAATCTAAGTGGCTAGCTCATATTTTAAGTGAGAAGAACTGAAATAATATAGGAAACACATGTATACTCACGTCAACAAAAATTATTGAAATATCCAACCCAAAACTTGACAGCAAAAAGTAAGTTTACTACTAACTCCACAAAAAAATTAACAACTAGAGCAGCAGAATCTCAATACCCAACTTTACTTAGCAGTGTGTTAAAGGTAAAATAACCAAGTCTGTAAATTTCTTAAGTTCTGTGCCCTTAGTAATATGCATGATACAAAGTTTAGTATGTGGGTCAATCCATGCCAAATCAATAAAGGCCTCCAAGTCGCCCCCCTCAGAAACACCTGAAAGTGATATGGCATCTTTTGCATAAATGTAAAGTATTTTATGTCTGATATTGCAGATATTGTGGAAGACGTGACCAGTTTTCTAATTTAGCTAATTTTGAGAAAAAATTTAGTCTTAATTTTTTGTAAGAAGTAATTACAATGGCAGAAAATGAGCCTTTTCTGGCCCAACTTTGAGTGTGCTCTATATTCACAAACAAAGACATGTTTGAGTTTTAATTTGCATAGGATCCTTGTCCAGTGGTAGTTGTACAGGAAAAATGCCAAAAGAAGACAAGCGGATTGTACTTTTTACGAACAATGCCCCCCCCCCCGACCCGCTTCCCGTAGTACACTATGCAGATTTGTATATAAACATGTGGGTCATTCCATATCAAATCACCAAATTTGGGATTATGTTGTGGTTCAACCTCTCCGAAAAATTACCAAATTCATGATACACTTGGAACACAATGAAATAAGCATATTCAGAAAATTCAGTTGGATTGCTTCAAAATTGGCTGATTTATCAAATATCATGCTGAAAAAATCTCATAATTTTTCTAGAAGAGATATAGTACCACCCTTTTTGTTTAAAAATTTTCAGTAGGGTATTTTGCCTTAAATTTAAATAAAAAACCATCCAAATTTGTGATTTTCACAAAAAACGGTTTTGCCTGTTGTTCTGTTCCACATGTATTTGAGCCTGCATGGGTATTTTAGTTCAAATTCATTCAATACTGTGCATATTTCTTTGTCATATAAACAAATAATATTTGCAATGTACTGTACCGTCTGGTTACATGCATTCAGACAATTTGAAGCAGAAGATTACTATAAACCAAATAATTCAGTATAACTTAAATGCATGTGTTATGTAGTCTCTTTGCAGTAAAAGTCAGTCACATGCTGTATGTATACAAATCTGCATAGTGCTCTATTGGGAGGGACCGGGAGGGGGGGGGGGGGAGTCAAAGAGTATTAGAAAGAACATTTTTAATAAATTTACATTTCAATAGTTTCTTATGTTGTTTAACATGTCTCCTTGAAAAAAGATTCAATGGTACCACTTTTTGCTCTCGCAAGCATGTTTCTGTAGAGCTGATGTAACTCTCATATACGCCACTTTAAGCTGCTCATCAGAGCATTCACAAATCGTCAAAAAGATATATTAAACTCATTCTTTGCATCATAACTATATACATGTCTTACTAGTTTGTATTGAAAACCAAAAATAAACCTTTTAATTATGACCAAATTTGACCTTGAAATGTCCAAAATATTGGTAAAATGTTCACAAGGCATCTTTGGGTATATGACCCTGAAAATGCAGTTAGTTGGTAGTCCTTTTGCTAGTGAAACACCCTCTTATTTGTTAAGCACCTGTATGCTAATGCTAAGAAGTTGTTGTCATTTGAATTATACAAATCAGCTTGTGCTAGCATTTTCATGCATATGAAATTTGTGATTTTGGCAATTTTCGAGTCATAAATTTGAGTAGATAACATAAAATACAACTTGTGACTTGAGTTTTTTCAACTTATGGTTAATGCACTCCTGAAAATGGTGTTTTAAGAAAATTGAAATTTACCCACAGGCCCATATGGTCAATTCCATGATAAGGTCAACATCATACCAAAAAATTAAAAATCATTGTACATTAAAATTGTATAAGTTTCCAATAAATAGAATACTTGTAGTTACTAAAAATATTTTTTTCACCCACGAAAAATCATTTGTTTGATTATGGGGTCAGTAATAACAAAGGTTCCCGTAGTAAATAAATTATGAAAAATACAGTGAAATTTCATTTTGTGCAGATTTGTACATAGTTATCATAGATATCATCAGTTTTTTGGACTAATCATATTTGCTATTGCATAGTGCTCACATAAATAGCTTCAATTTTTTTCCGACATAAAGGCATTAGACAACTGGTGAATTGAAAACACCCTCGATTTACTGTCACGAGAGTCACAAAATTTATTGTTTTTGTTTTTTTCTCCTTGCCTGCACAATAGTTTAACTCCAAAAAATGAATATCAAGTCTTCACATATAGATACCAAAAGGATTACTGAAGTTTCCTTTTCAGAAAATATTCAAATTTTGCAGAAAATCACCCTTTACGAATGTCACGCGAGTCACGTCACGCGAGTCACGTCAATTCAAGATAGTGTTTCTACCTATTTACTATGTGAAAATTACAAGGATGTTATAGTTTGATGAATGAATCACTGATTAAAGATATCATATATGCATTCCACTGATTAAAGATTATCATATATGCATCATTGTGGAGTGTTAGCTCAGTGGTTAACGCCGGCGCCTTTCAATCATAAGGTCCCCGGTTCGAGTCACTTCCAGATTAATGTATGTTGTCCAGTTACAGAGTTGTTGACAATTAACAATTAATAATTATGGACGTTAAATATGAATGTAAGAGACTGACTTCGGTCAGCTTGCGGCTTTGATAAGCCTTTGAGGCTTCTTCGCGAGTTCCTGCTTGCAGGATGATCTAATATACATACATACACATTCCCCTTTAATAAGGCAACTTGAATAATATGGACACACATAATTAAACTAATTATAATAATTTCATTTGAAATATCAGAATTTAAATTCATGAATATTTATTCACAATATAATGCCTATTTTATCACCACATTTGGAAAGTGAGCATGCATCATTGATTTTTAGTAATATACCAAAACATAATCTATATTAGTATCTGGCAATGCCATGTGCTATGACTTGACAACCTTAAAGAGGTTATGAAATGAAAAATTTTCATGTCTTGGAATGGTTTATCTACATTACTACAACACCACCCATGCACAATTTTCCGTAAATACGGCTTCAAACGCCAGAAATTCGCTGTCAAAGTATTCCCTAAAGACCTCTTGAGCTGCCACTCGTAAAAAAAAGCAAAGCTGCCCACCGCAGTTCATCTGACGTCATCAAAGGAACCATTTCAGCCAAAGCCGACTCCCCGCTGTTTACCGATACGGCGTTATACAGTTTACAACATGTAACCACAACACTCTTCTCATCAATTGTCTTCTCCCGAATCTTCCGATTCCGAGGAAATAGGACTTCACCTCTCAGGACATTCGTAAGCTAAAGACTAAAATTATTTTCTTGAGAAAGAAGAGGAGTAAATAGTTTTGAGGGTGATGAAGATAATATCGGTGTTTTTCCCTATCAATTGAGCCCCTTGCAGAAGAATTGTAAAACGATCCTGATGGCCGAGACGCGTCGCTGCTAATTGTATCATCCAACTGTTACGTAAAATCACAACACAGCGCCAGTTTTACCACAAAAGAAAACTTGCAGATCTAAAATTGATTGTTCTAAAACCAACTGGCTTTAGGTTTTGTGCAAAATATTAGGTAACCAACAAAAAATCGTCATTTGCTGTATCAAGGAGGCCTAGGCTATGGTCATAACAAGTAATTTGGCAACAGTATAGGCCTACAGGCACTCATAACGTTGTGTATGTGTAGTGTTTTGAGCGAGTCGTGTTCAAATTCTTTGATTTCTGTCATCTTTTGGAAAAGCTTGCAGTAGAAATCCGTCTTTACTTGTGGTGGAGCAACCTGATACCACATATCGGCTTGGCATATTTAACAGTAACGAGATAAATTTACGTAAAAACAAAACTCCAAATCTCAATTACTATGGAGCGCTGCAACAGTGTAATGTTGTGTGTTCTCAGACGTTTAAGAATGTAAACATAGCGTCTCGGAAGTGAGCTGAGTTCCTCGACTGACGTCACGCCGCATTACCGTAAATACAACAATTTTTCGAAAGTTTTTATTACCCTCGAATTTTTGATCGTTTATTTCTCGAGGATGCAAGCTTCGTTTGACATAAATTGGGTATCATTGGAAAGCTACGAGTATACAGAATATGATGTGAAAGAATTTTTTTTCCATTTCATAACCTCTTAAAGGTTTTAACTGCTCAATCATTCCCATAATCCTATGAGCGAATGTATCTTCTCAAATATTACACTTTTGGTTTATTCAAATATGACAAATGAGAATGGTAATTTGAATCACATTCTGATAGATATTTCTTCTACAACTTTCATGAGTGACTTCAACAGACTAAATATTGTTATAAATATGAATTGACAAAATATTTTGCCTGAACAACTGTGCTACTCGTACAGTATATTACCTACTGTCTGCAGTCATGAGGGTAACTCATTAATATCATCTGGACATTCCCAAGGGAAGTACCTTTTGGACACTTTCTAGACCAATGAATGTTATATTTCACTATGCAAGATCTATACCTTCGTTTCACTACTGCATTTGGTCTAGAACTATCCGAAAAGTGAACTAGTCACGCGAGTCACGTTTTCTTGTCACGCGAGTCACAATACATCTTCAACGTTTTTTTCATGCGTTACAACATTTTTCAAAGTTGCATAGCAATTGAGGTAGAGGTGTTTTTCAACTTCAGTATGGTTATAAAAAGTTATTGGAAACATTTTAATAAGACATAAAAAATCGAACATTTGTGTGCGCATTCTGATTTTTGTTAATAGTAACTGTCACGCGAGTCACGTTTAGATTTTCGCCAATTTCACCCCCAATACTTGAGGTATAAATATATTTTCTATACTGTTGTAAGCATTAAGGCATACTTCACTGACTACATGAATGCTTTTCTCCCAGGTAATTTCTTTATTTGTTTAATGATATCAAATAGAGAGGAATTTTAGTAAAAATGTCACGCGAGTCACCGTGGAATTAACCATATAAAAAACATGCAACCTGCTTGACCTTTTTGGGGATTTATCCTATACAACTCCCACTGGACAAGGATCCTATGCAAATTAAAACTCAAAGTAGAGCCAGAAATGGCCCCTATCCCATTTTCTGCCATTTTAATTACTTGATACAAAAAATTGAGACCGTAAAGTATCCTCAAAGTTAGCCAAAGTAGAAGACTGGTCACATGTCTTCCACAATATCTGCAATATCAGACATAAAATACTACAACATTTATGCAAAAGATGCCTACAAACTTGAGGAAAAATTTAGGGCTCTTAAAATGAACCTGGAGTTGGTTGCTAGGCATGTCCATATGCTAGTGTAATGTAGTATGAAGATATATCCCCATCATATTCATTTAAACATGTGCTTCTATGCCTCGTCTGAAAGGAATAGTCCCATGCTATTTTGTTTTTACATATACATGCTTAATAATATAATAACCTTCAAATATATGCATTAAGTTCATTTGAAAGTGAGCTAGAAAAGCAGAAATAATGATGTTTTAAGGTTACTTTTTTAAATAAAATATGACAGGTTTTCCTTTTCTAACATTGACCTCGCTCGACCTGTGACGTAGCAGCGACAAATACAATCCTTACGCGTTATCGGTACGGTTAATATCAAGACTGATACTGCACTCGGCTGTCGGTACGAATCGTCTTTCAACTAATATTACTCTTTGGATTTGCTTATTTACCTATACCGTTTTGAATATTTTCAATGGAAACATTTTTCTTTTGATTGTGTGGCTACTGCTTACCTTCAATGGTTTAGAATTATGACGGACTTGTGGGGTATAATGTATAATTTCGAGCCGGAATTCACGGAGGCTCAAATCACAGCGAGGTCTAGCGTTAGGCCTAGTGTTATTGCAATGGAAGAAGAAACGGGTGATGATAGCCCAACCCATAAGGGTGAGCGACTGAGCGATGGTGGTGTGAAATTGTGAATGCGAACAGTGCACTAGCATGTCAAGTGAAAAGGAAAGTATATGCTGCAAAGAATCAAATTCAATTGAACAAAAATTTGAAAACGACAAATTTGACTGTGTAACTGCACATTGTGATTTTTCAAGTATATGCCTTAACTCTGCCATTTTTGTCAACTCTTGGATTTTCCAGCAACATACAAAAGGGAACGTTAATTCCTCATCTGGGCATATGGATAACAGGTTGGCAATTAAAATTAATTAGTAGTGCTAGGGGCCTACTACCTACCTGGATTTGCATGCTTTCAATATTTTGATATAGGGGCCTAGTATTAAGTAGTAATGTAACTGCATATCTAAAGTCTTTCAATTTTAGTTCTTAAGTATCAGAATCAGCACAAACATAGGCCTTTCAATACTACAGCTCCTCGAAAAACTTACTGCATTGCTAACTTCTAGGTAAGAACCAACGCACGAAAACGGACCAACCAACAACGAAAGACAGCTATCACTGTACGCCTAGTAATCATGTATGTTGGCAAAAACAACAGTACGTAAACCTAATCGAAACTAGCTGTACTAGTATGGCGTATAATATTTATGCTTCCTTTTATTATTTATATTTGCGCAATTTTTATCTTCCATTACGTAGAAAAGATGTTGATCCATGTTTCGATATATATATATATTAAAGCCTATCTTATAAAATTACGACTTACTCGCCAGGTTGTCACTCTGATCTTGGCTTCGGACTAAGGCCAAGTATACGAGTCTACACAGTTTGGCGTGATTCGACCTACGCTACGGTCAAATTTTTTTAACGAAACTTGCAGCAAGTTAAAAACAAAAATATCAAGATGCTTGAAAGTGAAAATTAACATTCCCCCACAGCCACTCACGCCCAGGATTCGTCACTGATACAGTGACAGCATGCATTAAATGGAAACTTAAAAATTTCCAGCATTATACTGTATGCAACTTTCAATTAGACCAATATCAGAGACATGTACATCAAGTCAGGCATCCTATAACTGATAGTTTGGTGAGAAACTGAATAGTAACTTAGATAAGTAACTAAGAAAAGAAATATTTTAGTATTCTTAAGTAATGCTCACAGAGTCAATGACCTGTGTGTATTACCCCCCCCCCCCCAGTGTTTCATGGATTTATTCCTGCTATAAAAGGACCATTAGCAGGTGTGAAGACTCCTGCAAAAAGAATCGTCTAATGCTGGTAATCTGACCTAGATTTGAATGAGGTGTAACAGAAGTGTTAGACACAACCATCGATCCCAGAAAATACACACACAGCTGGCTACCTTCGATAAGTAGACACTAGTGTACAGTCAGTACATACAGCTGCGGTCAATACCCACAACACAGTACAAACGATACAGCGATGGACATCTCAGGTCCAGCTAAAGATAACAAGGTATCATGTTTCATTACTGTCTGCATTTTGTAGCGACAAGCAGAAAACTTAACTTGCAAGCAACTCAAAGTTAACTTTTTCAGAGCGCGGTACGCGGTTTGGGGCGAGTCTTCAATGCCTTTAAGCCTTGTGAGGTTTGTGTTACTCTTAGGTTACTCTAAGTAACTGGTAATAATTCTGTTATTCCCAATCTTCATAGGCCAGGCTTTGTTTTATTCTCCTTTAAGTGTAGTGAGTTATGTCATGCTCTCTGTAATCTCTGGTGAAATAAGCTAAATATGTGGGAAGACAGTTGTCTACTTCCTGGAGGCTGTGTGGCCAAGTCTAAAGTAAAATCTTGTATGGTAGGGTGGGGTAACAAACTTCTCTTTGTTCTAAAACTGGCTTAAAACACTCAAGTTTGCAAGCAACTCTACCATTCACCAAGACACTCCAAGCTGCCATATACAACTGCAGTGGAAACAGACTGTACCAGTTAATTAGAAATCAATTGCATTAATTAATTTACACAGGTAAGAGTTCATCTTTTGACTTTGCCCCAGACCCTTCAGGAGCCTATTTATATTCATCATGCATACCTAGTGTATTATACTTGTAAATTGTTATGATCTAACCTACATTGAGTTAATATGAGAGTATTGAAAGCACTTAAGGTTATTGGTCTACATAGGCGTAGGAGGCGGGGGGGGCTGCAGCCCCCCCAACCATATTTTTTGGTGAAAATTCGGGCAATATTCTGAGAATTTTTCGGGCACCTACTGGAAGAAGAATAATTTGCAGTGTGTTTTTCATTTTTTTGGGGTGAAACTTTGGCAATATGCTGAGAATTTTCGGGCATCTACTGAAAGAATAATAATTTGCAATGGTTTTTCAAATTTTTTGGTGAAAATTCGGGCAATATGCTGAGAACTTTTTCGGGCACCTACTGAAAGAATAATAATTTGCAGTGTGTTTTTCAAATTTTTTGGTGAAAATTTGGGCAATATGCTGAGAATTTTTTCGGCACCTACTAAAAGAATAATAATTTGCAGTGTGTTTTTCAAATTTTTTGGTGAAAATTCGGGCAATATTCTGAGAATTTCTTCGGGCACCTACTGAAAGAATAATAATTTACAGTGTGTTTTTCAAATTTTTTGGTGAAAATTCGAGCAATATGCTGAGAATTTCTTCGGGCACCTACTGAAAGAATAATAATTTGCAGTGTGTTTTTCAAGTTTTTTGGTGAAAATTCGGGCAATATGCTGAGAATTTTTTCGGGCACCTACTGAAAAAATAATAATTTGCAGTGTGTTTTTCAAGTTTTTGGGTGAAAATTCGGGCAATATGCTGAGAATTTTTCAGGCACCTACCAGTGGCGGAGCGTCCATACAGTCAAAGGGGACGGATGCCCCCCTGACGGACTCAAATGATCTGCTGGCGCCCTTTTCAGCTTTTTACCACCTTTAAACTATTCGCGATTATTGACTTTTTTATTACGCTCTCAAATACCTATTGACATTTGTCACTTTGTTGGTGCAATTTTCTGACAAATGGCGATGATACCTATTTATTCTTTATCTGCAAATAAGCCAGGCCCGGAAAGGGTCATTTCTGGCGATCTAGGGAGAATCTTTACTCAAAAAATTTCTGTACGCTACGCGCCAACCTGTGGTGGCGCTCCGCTTAGATTGTGTCGAAAGCGCCCCTGCAGACCATTCTCGCCCCTCCTGACCAATACCCCTAGCTCCGCCACTGGTCACAGAGACTGTACTGTGACCGAATTCGAACGTAACTTTAACACACTTTGTTGGTGCAAATACCCCTAGCTCCGCCACTGGCACCTACTGAAAGAAGAAGAATTTGCAATGTATTTTTCAATGGTTAAACATATATTATTATTATTATCATTATTGTTGTAACGACTTCCCCAATAATTATAACCAATATGGAAGGGTAATAACACGGAAAATGATTGTACGTTATTGGCATGTGATGTAATAACGGAAGAATACCTATATGATATGCACATTAACATGTGGAACGCGTGAGGTGTTCGCGACAATTTTGGTTATATTTTTCGGGCAAGTCGTTACAGCCCCCCCAAATCAAATGAGGCTCCTACGCCTATGTTGGTCTAACAAGAACCCACATTGGGATGTTTATTCAGTTTTATTATGTACTCTTACTATATGTTTTACATAACCCGTTACTGTAATGCTTTCACATTCTTAATCTAGTTGTACTAAGTTTCCCCTATTCGAGTTATGTTAAGATCCCATGATGCAATGCTACACTTTTACTAGTTGCCATGGTGAAAGGAATAGCCAAACTTCTGCAAACATTTATATTTGAAGAGTTGTAGCAATATGTTAGTAGGCATATTGCTATATTGTCTACTTTGTGAATCGAGACACTTTTGTTGTTGTTTTCTTAGAATATTAGAGTAGAAGTATGTCTTTAGCCCTTCATTGGTACAGACTCCATCTGACCAGATACAGCGGGTAGGCTAGGTGACATAGTCTCCGTTTTATAGACTACTCTTAGTCCCAAGTGACGCTTAGGTACCTGCAGCCTAACAAAAGGTGTCAGTTGCCAGGGCAACCTGTGGTCTAAGTCAGTAAAGGTGCATGGGTTGAATTACATAGTTAGTATCAGTGTTTCCGCTATAAGCCGTTATGACGCAATGCTTGCCGATTTGACGCACTGGCGTTCAGAGAGAGAGAGAAAAAAAGAGGGTTTCATTTTCTCCTGAATTTTATACAGTGTGAATAGAAGAAAAAAAAGTTTCAAAAGGCATGGTGTTCAGAACTTCAACTTGAAGTGAAGAAATAATTACTGTAAATTGTTTCCAATTTATCATCAGAAATGTTAAATTAGCGATCGTTAACTTTACCGAAGCTATGTTTTTCTATAGTCACACAGATTTAGCTCGATTGCTGTAAAGCTAAATCATATATCATAACATGCACTGGCACTGATGCATTGCCTACACTATACGATGGTAAGAACTACCAGTGTACTAAATATATATCTGTATACAGCCTACCTTACATAACATTGCAACAGGGTTAGAAATAAGCGGGGGAAGGCGGATTCGCCCTAGCAAGTGGTTAAAATAGAAATAATAAGAAAATTGCCCTCGTAATATCAGGTGTCTGTGTAAATTGACTATTGTGACATGCTTTTGCTTTAGCTATAGTTAACAGTTGCAGCGCGAATCGCACAAACAGTTCTCACAATCCTGCATCGAATTTGAAGCAGTGTGGGCGGGTCGCGCACAATCACCGGGAACTTCTCGCACAGTCACTGGCAAATTACGGCCTCCACTAAGCAATTAGAGAACCAGCGACTATAACCTAAAATCCCCACAAATCTCCGACCACGTGGTAGCCTAACTTCACACTAAGTCAACATGGAACTCTAACCTAGCCATTTGTTTATTCGCTCAAGTTGTGTGGCAAATAGAAAATAAAAATATCCAAGAAAAACTGCAATCTTCGACAACATGTTAGCCTAACAACCACACTAAGTCAATGGGAAATGTAGCCTAACCATTGGTTTGCAAAAAAAATAATATTAACAATACTTTGCGTAGCTTTGTTAACATACTTTCCTTGCTGCTATTGTCGCGCGCATGGTAGCCCAACACCACACATAGTCAACAGGACATCTAGCCTAAGCATCTCTTTATTCGCTGAAATTGTGACGCGCAGTTAGTTAGAACTAAAATATCCATGAAATACTGCAACCTTCGATCACATGTTAGCCTAACAACCACACTAAGTCAATGGGAAATGTAGCCTAACCATCGGTTTGCCCACATAACAAAAAAAAATGCGTACCTTTGTTTACAACTTTCAATTTGCTGGAAATTGGCAGTTGTTTGGAAGGTAAATTAAGGAATGCCATATGTATCAAAAATGTCCAAAATAATATAAGCATGTCCAAATTTATATAAACATGTCGAAACTAATATGAGTATGTCCAAAAAAAATAAGAGCATGTCCAAAATAATATGAGAGTGTCGATAGACTATATGAGCATGGCTAAAATATTAAGTAGTGTCGAAAAATAATACAAGAGGGTCAAATATAACTGCTTAATTCAATTTTGTATTGAACATTTTGGCGTTTTAAATTTATATATAGACATGTCAAATCTATTATGAGCATGTCCAAAGTAATATGTGCAGGCTTGGGATAATCGTAATCAGTAATCGTAATCGATTACAATCGATTACATTTTTTGAAGTAATCGTAATCGTAATCGATTACTTTTGTGAAAATTACAAAGTAATCGTAATCGTTTACAAGGGCAAAGTAATCGTAATCGTATTACATTTATAATTACAGTGAAATTTGAATGAGAAGGGCAAAATTATTAGAAAAGATTAAAACTAATTCTTACTATTGGCTTTAAGTGTGACCAAAGAAGTGTTCCTGCTTCTAGAATTCTCTAGCACAATAAACTTATACTAAGAAGTACTGGGGATTTGATCGCCATATTCAAGGATTTTTTTTTATCACCTGAATTATTCTGTTCAATACTGCCTCTCAGCGTTCACAATCCTTTTGCATACACAACTGGTTGTCTGTTTAATTGTCTGTTCATTCATACTTAGTAAAGATTCCTAAATCCTATTGGTCCATTCAGGTCAGCTGACCGTGGTTAATCCTTTGAGTAACGCACGGTAAAATTACGGGGCATCAATTTAATAAATCTTTGGTTATATGTAACCAAAAATGTTTGTTTTATGATTTTTCCCCCACACAAATGGTAGTGTATGAATGAACGGGGTTAATCAACAGTCTAGCGTGCGTTACTCACATGATTAATGCACTCCGGGTGTTAATGCTATCGCTGGATGCACTCGGGCTCCGCTACTCTCCGCCTTCGTGCATCGCTTGCATTATCCCCCGATCGTGCATTAATCCTGTGAGTAACGCACGCTAGACCGTTGATTAACCCCTTATTTAAATTGTATTTTTTACTGGACTTATGGGTTACACATCTTAAACGTGTTAAGGCATAAATGTGTAATGCCTGGTAGCAATTGTAGATATACTTCCACAATTTTGTCCGTATATACTGTAAATGCCCTTCCTTTGCCCTATTTCATTGCCCTATTTCCCGGCAGAGAGTTATATTAAACAGATATGCAGAAGATTGTGCAAGTAACCACAATGTAATCATGATTGTAATCACGATTACATTACCATGTAATCGTAATCGTAATCGATTACTTCAACTTTAGGCTGTAATCATAATCGTAATCATACATTCTCAAGTAATCGTAATCGATTACATTCAGATGTAATCGCCCCAAGCCTGAATATGTGCATGTCCAACACATATAAGTATGTCCAAATATAATATGAGCACGTCCAAAATAATATGAGATTGTCAAAAATAATAGAAAAGTCTCGAGTGTTATTGCTAACTTCAACTTTGTTGTGAACATTTAGGCGTTTAAAGTCACGCCATATGTTCCAAATATCGAACTTTTATATTGGTATGTCGAAAAAAATTCAGCTTACAATACCTTCTTTGGAGTTAATCTGTATCAACTGACACAATGGTTATCATTGTGACATTATATTATTAAAATATTCTTCTGGTTTTGTGACAAAAATAATTCAAAATATGTAACCAGAATGCAAAATGCATTGAGGTTTCGATGACTTCAATGCACTAGACTTCTGCTTGTTAGTATAACCAGAACTAGCTGTTACAATAACACTATGGCATGCTAACACAGGTCAGTCTGTACGTGGTTATACACACCTCCATCAAAAACAGTAGGGTTCTTGTACTCAATGTTATGAATCCGCACACCAAGTATTACAAACCAAACCAAATCTCTAATAACTTCGCACATTAAGGTTGCAGAGGAGTCCACTTATCGACAATTTAGATTGGAATATGCCCACAAAACTTCAAAGAATCAACTTGAAAGAAGCTTATACAGGTCACTGGAGGTCAACCTGAGGTCAAAGGTCACCCAAATGCAGGTCTACTATTGTATTACAATAGGCTAACTCCCAACCTTAATGGACATTTGGTTCTCAAGTTATTGCAAAAATACTAGTTTTTGACCCCTGATTGACCTTTGTTGACATTGGATCACATGACTGTATGTTTTGAAACAATCCCTTACCCCATTCACAACTAGTCCCAAAATATCAACCTTGTCACACCCTGTCAATGGTAGTTTCACAAGTTGAGAAAAACTAGGCCAACATTACAGCCAACTCCATGAAGTGAAAGCAAATCTCAAGTTCACAGGTGCTTGACCTAGTTTCTCCTTGGCAGCTGGCCAAGAAATGTTTTGAAATTCGTGGTACCTGTTGTGCGCAACTTACATCCAACCAGAACTACCAATGATCTACAAATATTTTCTAGAGAAGGCATGCTTCGCCATTCAAATGCACTATTCCATCGAAATCACATCAACTCTTTAGCAAAATATCCATACGGATGAGTCACAAGTGTTGAAGTAGCTCTAGCACTTCTATATATCTATGGTCTGCAAGCAAGCCTTGGAAGACACTGTACATGTATGTAGATATGTACATAGCAATTCAGGACTTCTAGCGACACACTTAAGTCAATGGGGATATTGTCGCGAGTTCAGATTCAAATCTACGGATGCCCGTAAGATCATTTTCAATTGTCAGTAGGCTCTCCTATTCTTATGAGGCGAATCGCCCATGTCATATACTTATAGGCTGGACGATGGGAGATACCGTATATTATGAAAAGGTTTTTACAAGTTGACCCCTGGTGACCCTAAATGACCTTCGATATCCGCCAAAAACGATAGGCTTTTTGTACTTAATGTGGTCAACCTACATACCAGAAATGAAATCAATCCAAGCTTTGCTTCTTAAGATATCATGTTTACAAGCTTTTCACTATTTGACCCCTGGTGACCCCAAGTGACCTTTGACCTACACCAAAAACAATAGGCTTCTTGTACTCAATAAGATACTCCTATGAACCAAATATGAGAACTGTCCAAGCTTCCCTTCTTGAGATATCGTGTTTACAAGCTGGGCGTCACAAACGCACGCACACACACACATACACACGCACACGCATACACACACACATACACACACGCATGATTGCAAAGGTTACGATTATCATCGAAACCAAAAACAAGACCATCACCTAACAGTTTTCCTTTTCCCTTCGTAATGTGAGTGGTTTCGCCCTGCCTAGAGGTGCTGAAATTATTCATATATTGATGCGAAGGCAAAGAAGTTCATGTGCGAAAGTACGTACAACATGCACATGCGCTAACAACTTTCTAACAAGTACAGTAGTTATCACACATGCGTAATGGTGGCTAATTATGGGCTAGCCTACATGAACGAAGTAGGACACTAGCCCAGGATTAAAAAAAAGTAAGCCTAGGTTAGGGGTATTCAACGTTTAATCTTCACTCTCACCTTTAAACTAAATTTTAAGATGGAAACGTGGAAAGAACTAGCCAACTACAGATTAGTGATTAAACCGCGTGGAGTGTTGGACACCAGTGGTTCTTCGTATTAAACTCATAGTTACAGCACCTTGGGGCCCGGTTAACCACTCGCGCTATGAAACAACTCAACTAATATTTCCTCGAAAATAAAATCGTTCTTGATCGAAAAATCATTAAAATATAAACACACACATTTCGACACTCTTATATTATTTTGGACATGCTCTTATTATTTTTGGACACACTCATATTGGTTTCGACATGTTTATGTGAAACCAACCGTGGATTGCGGGGGAAATTACCAGATTTAGGGTCCTTTGCTTCGAACTCACAAGTTATGAATGAGGTTGCAAGAGTGTTCTTGCGTTGAAACAACGTCTGACGATTTATTACAAACTCTAACAAAATGATAAATATACAAATGAACAATAAATCATGATACATGATAATATAAATGGCTTAAATAAACTCCTTAACCTAATTAAAACTGTCCTAACTCGGGGAAAATCTATACTCAAAACTACGAAATATCCATCTCGCAATAACTCACCAAGGATATTCAGGGAAACTAAATTCAACAACAACAATATTAAATACACAGAAGAATAATACTAATACATAATAATTTTTGATACATATGGCATTCCGTAGTATATGCTATGTCTTGAAGAGGGAATGTTGTATTTTACGTACACCATTGCTGTGACGATGGATTGAAGGTTATAATTTTGATTACTTTTCAGCAGTATAATGGTTTCGTATATGGTGGTGAGTGATTCTATCCACACACGAAAAAATACATGATTAAAGGAAAGGGCACCTTCAGTGGAAGTAAACCTGTGTTTTCTATTTCAGTTGATGGGTTGTTGGTTTTTCGTCATATATTCGGTGGATTGACGTTATTTGCTAAACGATCGCAAATTTTGGCAATTAAACTTTCAATGAATTTGCTATACGGTCGCAGCTAACTAGGAAGAGGGTAATTGTGCTTACTTGATCAGGACTGATGAATGCTAACAACCTTTTCCTTAAACAGCATATTGAACTTTGGAAAAGCGCCCCCTTAAACCTTAAAAAAGCCCTCGTTAATACATTAAGGGGGGCGTTTTTAACTTTTCATTTTCCAAAATAGCCCCCAAAGCCAAATTTTAATTCCTACCCTGTATTGCAAGTGGTGCACTATCTGAGCCAAATTTAGCTAATATGCGTAATATGCAACAAACTAATTTATTATTATTTAGAAATCATCGTTTAAATAAAGCTCAGTTTAAATCATGCCTCAATTTAAATTCAGACATTGGATTGGCCAATGTTTAGTTCACAGGGGCGTAGCCAGTATGTAGCACTGTAGGCCCGGGCCTACACTTTTTTTGGCCAAGTTATCTTTTTATTAAAAACACCCATAATTTATATCCATAAGCTTGCTGGAAGAGTTTTAGAGTCTAGACAGGACAAACTATTGATATGAACGTAGCAAAATATGGCTAAATTAGGTGACCTATTCTTCTGTCATCTAGGCTGTCATTTCTATCGCGTGTCGTTTCAATCAACACTCTACCCGCCGAAAAAGACTAGGATCCGATCTTGTCAGTTTTTTAGCATCTAGTTAAGAACCTGTTTATGCAAATAATATAATCAGTTGAGAAACATTCCCCAGTCAAGTAAGCCTATCGTTGATTATCAGACTTTATAGAGCTGCAGCACTTTGTTGCCTGTTGTTACTGGCTTACCCTGTACATGTACCTTGCTAATTTTAAATACATTATGTAGTATTGAATTACGCACTATTTTAACTTGCTTGTTTTTTGGGTATAAAAGTGATATTGAATGAGGTGTAATAAGTTACCAAGAGGCCAGGGAACCAGAATGAACAAACGGGAAGGGCCGTTTCTGGCCATCTGGGGGGTTTGTAACACCAAAAATTTTCTTGTTAGCTCGGCGCCAACCAAAGGTGGAGCTCAGCTTAGATAGTCATGCCAACAACTTTGAAAATCCTGGATACACCCCTGGTAATAATACTGTGGACAAAATGTAACATCCTTGATGTCACAAAATCATTGACAGATTGTGTTTTGGTTCAATAAATAAGTTTCCCGGAATATTACCCCTCCGATTAGACCCCTCCCCAAGGACGGTGGTGAGTCAAATATTCAGATATTAGCCATTTTGACTCAATGGGAAATTTCTTAGAGGAAACACTGGTTAGTATGCTACCTATTGTTGCTATTATTACTAGCTGAGGGGTTTCCAAAGTAGTATATAATATTTATACTTGTAGACTTCATGTAAGTCACAGAGGGTATAACAATTTAGGATATGTTCTAGGATATGTTCGTAGTGGAACTAGGGCACCCAGCTTCCAGTTATATATATATTAAACTACGTCATTTTCAGAATTATTCTGCTATGCCGAATAGGGATAGACAGTTTCACTTATTTATGGAGCACTGTGTTATTGCTGTATGAGTAACATAGGCAGGTACTTGTGTGTGTGTTTAGCATCCAGTTGCATATTAGTGTTATCTTGGAAGGTTCACTTTATTTTATAGTTTACTTGTTGTCATGCGGACCAGGTATGGTGGGATGTTCCATGGTTTACTTTGTATGAGGTGATCAGATTGACATTTGCTTATGCTATTTCACTATTGTTGTCACCCTTACTGATTATATCTTTGTGTATATAATCACATATTTTCATACTTATTTTAATTGCTTATTAATTGTTTGATACTGTGGCAGATCGTTGACCCCTTGCCCCTTGTTTAGTTCATTTGAATGTGTTGGCAGTATTCAGTGGCGGATCCAGGATTTCGCCGAAGGGGGGGCCCAGATGGGAAATGCCTAATCGTCGTCCTGGGGGAGGGGTCTAAGGGGAGTCTGTGCCCCCCTCCCCTTTGGAAAATTTCACAAAATATGGAGGTCCTCGGTGCAATCTGGTGCTACTTTTCGTGAAAGTTTGGAGTAAAATTTATTTCCAATAAATCATGTATTCATGGTGTGCCGGGCATATATTTGCAATTTCGAGCAATGAGCTGGGATTTACGTCTTTGGGGAGTAGGTGGTGATGCAAACTACTTTTTACCAGGCTACTCCAGGCCATTTCATCTTGGATGCCCCCTTCCAGATGGAGACTATTGATGCAGTCAGAGTGCCCCTCTCACCTTCACTTTATCAGAATGATGGTGTACTCTTTTTGCAAATTTATTTTACAAAAAATTACACGCACAGTGGCGTAGCTAGGATTTTTGAGTGGGGGGCCATGGGGGGCTGTTCTTTCTTGTGGGGGCCGGAGGTTACTATCTAAGCGGAGCGCCACCTTGGTTGGCGCGGAGCGTACAGAGAAAATTTGAGATTTCAGCACCCCCCAGATCGCAGGAGATGGCACCTGTGAGGCAAAATAGCAACCAAAAAGATGTGCAACTTTGGTCACAGAAATGCAAAAAAAGTTTTTTCTCTTTCATGCTGACTGGCCTTGCCAACTCAGCCAGACTTTTAACTTGAGGGAAGTTGGCATCATTTGTCGTTTCAAGCTGTCAAGGCCTTTCTCCCAACTCAAACCCCTGTAGGCTACCGGTAGATTTGCAGGATATGCCCACATGTGGACTTAAATAGCATTAGAGGAAGGGGATGGAAGACTAACACGTATCGATGTGTCGGTAATGGTCCACATTGGTGGCTCGGTGCAAATTAGGCCATTTATTGGGTTTCTTGAGGCAGCTGTCATCAGAATCTGGCTTTTTGTGCCAATCGATGACCGATAACATGTATTGGTATGTAAATTTCTTCTTCATATACAGTATCTAGCAACACTCTAAAAACAAATGAGTGGATTTCATTCCATTGGAGTGATCACTCGGCGCACTTCAAATTAAGAGTGAAATTTAACTCTATTGGAGTTAACCCTCACTCCTAATATGAATGAATATAACTCTATTAGGAGTTAAGATTTACTCCAATGGAGTGGAAATTCACTCTTATACCGGAATGTGCTCAGTGATCACTCCCATGGAGTGAAATTCACCTATGTTTTTTATCAGTACAGTACAGTGTATATCATCATAGACGTACGTACGTACGTTCGTATATCAGACGCACTCGATACCCACGATACGATACGGTCCTGGAGAAACTATTTCCACTCATCATTTTTTAAGGCGATACAGTAGTGAGTATTGAACAGGCACAGCCGCATGTTTGCAGGAAATTCAGAATTCCCAATATTTTATATCTCTACCAGTAGTGAAAATCATGTTTTGACAGTTTCTTGGGCATAAAAAAGTTGTTTTGTGGAATATTCAATGACATATCAGGGGCGGATTCAGGATCTGTGACAGGGGGGGGGTCTGACTGGTCCAGCCGCACCTGAACGTAAGACTATCTAAGCGGAGCGCCATCATCGATTGGCGCGAAGCGTACAAGAAAATTTTTGGCTTTACAAACCCCCCAGATGGCCGGAAACGGCACTTCCCGAGTATTCTAAGCAGCATGTACCTAGCCTGAAAATATGGATCTCATGTCTGCAATTTCTCAATTTATGAGAAAAAACAATCTATGAAATATGGTATTACATATCAGATGAGTTGAGATGATACAAAAATCATAATGCCTTTAGCCCCCAATCCCCTCCCGTTCCGTCACCACTGTTTGATGCAGGGCCGGATCCAGGATTCTGGAAGGGTGAGGGGTTTGCTCATGAAAAATTCGTTAGCGCATCCTAGCAGCCTACCGCTCTGTAACCTCACCGCCCAAAAAAAATTAGAACACCACCTCAAGTTTGAAACTTTTCGGTCTGAAAATTGAGATCGTTAGGCATTTTTGGCACGTGTAGCACGCGTGCACACTATAGTTAATTGGATGGAAAAGACACACCTGGATGACCTGTGAGGATAACCGCTTTTCTGACGTCCTACATGTTTAAAATTGGCGTTCAATTTAATTATTTTTTCTCTTTCTTTTTTTCTCTTTCTTTTTTTCTCTTTTTTTCTCTCTTTTTTTGGCCAAGAGCAGGTGGGTCCGGACCCCCTGGACCCCCCCTCTGGATCCGCGCCTGCATATTCATTTGATTCGAGGCAATATATGAAAACCTGATACCTCGGCTCAGTACAAACGGAGCCAATTGTTGCGCTAGGTGGAAGCACTGATCATATTTTCAGCAGATATCGATATCGCGCAGCACAACAAGGTTCGTGGTATATGGTCGCAATCGTCACATCGACCATTGCCATGCCATGCTGTGTGACCATTCTCATGATTACTACAGATATTGTATTTTCTTATTCTGCCAGATGCAGACGAGATAATTGTGTAACTCTATTTCCCAAATTATTGAACAAAAAATATAAGTGAATCGCACTTATTTTTATTTTTTTACAACATTTTTTTTACCCCATTCCCAGTGGAGGGCCAGTGGGGGGGCCAGCCTATTTCATGGGGGCCTCGGCCCCCAGGCCCCCCGTAGCTACGCCACTGATCACGCATGGGGCCCTTTCCCTCGAACGCGGTAAAAAAAAAAAAATCAGGATTTTCAAAAAGGGGGGGCCCGGGCCCCCCCTGGATCCGCCCCTGGTATTAGCAATGTATGGTGACCATTTACCAAGCTGCCATACACCTGCAGTGGAAACAGACTGTACCAGTTAATTAGAAATTAATTGTATCAATTTTTACACAGTATATACAGATATTGTTGATGTGTAGTTGGCACCCTATCGAGAGGCGTGCTGGTAGATGTCCCCTAGGCGGTATTGTTAGACGCCGGAGCCCCCCACTCCTGGTCCAGGTAACCAAGGAACATATGATGTACCCCCACTAGCCGATGCCTTTCGTGGACTGAGGGATCATTCTAATAGATGAGATGGGCTTGACCCTGGATTATTATATTAGTTTGGCCATTAGTGTTAGGCCATGACGATTGCCATGTTTTAACTTTATTTTATTTACATTAACATATCATAATTGACTACCACTGTTTCATGATATTGTCAACCCAATATTGCACACTCGATCAACGTTATGCAGACAACCAAATATAAATATATAAAAAATCTCACTTTGATTCATGTTCCCTGAACATAAAACCTTGGTTCCTTCACCTTCTGGAGGAAATGCTATGACTTGCATCTATTTCCACCACCTGATGACAGCATTTAGAGAAAATAAAAAGTAAGATTGTTATTCATAAAAAAGGAGGTTTTTTTGTTCTGTTTGTAGGGAGAAATAACTGGAAATTAGAGCTTTTCACAAGATTTCACACAACAAAGACACAAAACTTTGGTATGCAAACAGTTAGACACTTGCTCCTATAAAACTGTCCATATGGCATCAGTGGTAAGCTGGGTAAATGTTGCTGGTGAATCACCAGACTAATATGGGAGAGGAAAAAAGGGGGCAGGATGTCTCTTTTGTCTTTTGGAAATGTTATAACAGAGAAAACTAGCCAGATGTAAAATTGTATGATTAATAACCAAGTTGGTGCAATTGCTGAGAAACAACTATGTACTGATTTATCCAAATCCAGTAATGACAAAGGTCTGAAATCATTTTAAAAAAACAACAGTGTAAGGCTGGGTTCAAACAGTGTATGAAAAACAAAAAATTAATCCTGCAAATTGACAAGCTAAGGACAAATACATTGTAAGTGCCCACTAGGCATGAGCACTGCACACTCTATGGGTCACCCATACAGGTGCATATCATTTCTTGTCTGATTAAGAGATTTGGAATAGATTAAGATAAAATTGTACGAAAGAAAAATTGCTGGCTCTCTCATGAAAATTTTAAACATGAGAATGACCTATATGTGTCCCAGCAAATGCTGCATCAGACAAACAATACACAATCACAATGATAAAAATAGTGAAAATATTAAATGTAGTAATACCCCATGCCTACACAGAAAACATTTCAAAATAATTTTGAGTGCAAAGTGTATGAAAAATGGTAGATGTGGGTTTGAGCAAGTCATTGTGTTGAACAACTGTTTGTGAGGGATTTGTAAATACATCCTCCACAACTGAGTGATAGCCCCAGTTTGACCTCTGCTGATCCTAAATGACATTTGACCTCCACCAAAACCATACTCTTCTGGTAATAATAATAGCTAGTCTTATAAAGCAAAGACTCCAACAAAAGTTGTTCAATGATCTTTACTGGTGCTGAATGTACAAAAACTAATAGAGTTGAGAGATAAGAAAAGTTTTAAGTCAGAGCTTGAATTGAATAGTATAATCTAAAGACCTAATTTCAACCGAGAGGGAGGTTCCATAAAAGTGGTGCAGGATTCAGAGAGCTACGGTCACCGAAAGATCTTATACGTGACATTGGAACCTGGAGTTGAAATTGATAATCCAAACGTATTGGTATACATTTAGCTTGCTGATGTAAGAGAACATTAAGGTAGGTTGGGGTACCAGTTTTAATGGCATGATATACTAGAATGAGGATTTTATAGTCGATACAGAGTCTTATTGGTAACCAGTGTGTAGTTCTTCCAGTATAGGAGTGATGGAGTATAAAACATGTTCGCCCTATTGACAATTCGAGGAGCCGTGTTTTGGATCCTTTGCAATCTCTATGGTTGGAATGCAGCTACACCAGTTTGGTCCACCAACATACCGAATATGAGATGGATCTAAGCTTTCCTTCTTGAGATATCATGTTTAAAAGCTAGGGTCACCAACGCACACACCATCATTACTACAAAGGTTACGATTATCACGAAACCCAAAAGCAAATAAAAAATATCTTGTATCTGATGTGAATGTGTGATTGTAGACTAATTATTAACAACAAAGAGACCACTTGATTTCCCTGTAGTTGTTTACATCAAACAAGTAAGGAGACTTCAATCTAAATTTTAATCACAACCCATCTGTGGTTGTAGAAAGTCCCTAAAAGCACCCAAAAAAAAGGGACTAAACAGTCAAATTATTGAGGTAAATTGTTTTGAAGATTACACTTGAGGTGGGTAATTATGCAACTAAAATTGTGAAGACTAAGCAGTTGTATTAACTTTAAGAATGAAAATAACCATACTTTTGAAGGAAAACATGTAGATAGACAATGGAAGGGATGAGCCTGGGGTAAAACAAAACTCACTGAACTTTGTGGGTGATACTATACTAACACCTTAGGCGTCAGTCAGAGCAGTGCAATACAGTTACAGGTGGGGTCCACGGGCCTGCCTTAGGGCTCCTGGTGGGGTCACTGGGCAAGGCACCCATTGGGGTCCAGGGTCGAAGACCCAGTATGTGAGAAATTAGAGGTTTAAAGACAACATTTTGGTGCCTATTTTATAAAGATTTTGAATATATTAAAACACTCAGAGCAAAGTTTCACACTCAAAATGTGCACACTGAAGCCACATGCCTATGTAGATGCATAATATCAACTTGAACATATATCAAAATGTACCCGCTATCTACCAACACATTAATACCAATTATGAATAAATTCTGACTTTTGGTTGCAGAGTATATAGCATTTGGAGATTTTCACGTTTGACCCTGTGACCTCATTTTATTCATAAGATAACCAGAATCAATAGGGTTCTTCTACTCAGTATGGCACATCTATGTGTTAGCTCGGAGTGTTAGCTCAGTGGTTTACGCCGGTGCCTTTCAATCATAAGGTCCCCGGTTCGAGTCACTCCAAGATTAATGTATGTCATCCAGTTACAGAGTTGTTGACAATTAACAATTCATAATCATGGACGTTGAATATAAATGTGAGACTGACTTCGGTCAGCTTGCAGCTTTGATAAGCCAATGAGGCTTCTTCGCAAGTTCCTGCTTGCAGGTGGATCTAATATACATACATACATACATACATACATACATACATACATACACCCATACATACACCCACATACACGCACACCCACACAAACCCACACAACATCACCATCGCATTGATTTGTCCAGCCTTTTGCAATGAATCAAAAAAGGCATGTTTCTGGATATTATACCCCTGAGAACTACAGCAACTGAAATACAATAACTCAGACTTTTCATTTTTCTTTCTTATTTGATACCAAAAATATAGCATAAATGTAAACATACACGAGGTACACAAAGAATGACTATATAGGGTAACAGTAAAATGTGATAAGGAGCTTGAAATAACTTAATTCCCAGTTGCCTACACCACTCGAACCCCATCAGAAGACTTAATAATGATCATAATAATGATGACGACAACAATGATCATACTAATAATAATAATTATCATGATAACGATGACACTGATGCAGTTTCCTCTTAGAAATTTCCCATTGAGTCAAAATGGCTAATATCTGAATATTTGACTCACCACCGTCCTGGGGGATGGGGTCTAAGGGGAGGGATAAATTTCTGGTCAAATTATTTAATTGAACCCAAAACACAATCAGTTAATGTCTTCGTGACTTTTCACGATGTTACATTTTGTAGACAGTATGAATTTAATGGGCATAGCAAGAATTTTCAAAGTGGTAGGCACGACTATCTGAGCGAAGCGCCTCCGTAGGTTGGCGCCGAGCGTACAAGAAAATTTTTGGTGTTACAAACCCCCAGATGGCCGGAAACGGCCCCTCCAGAGTGTTCATTCTGGTTCCCTGGCCTATTGCCAACTTGAGACACCTCATTCAATTTCATTTTTAAACCAAAAAACAACCAAGTTAAAATAGTACGTAATTAAATACTACATAATGTATTTAAAATTAGCAAGGTACATGAACAGGGTAAGCCAGTAACAACAGGCAACTAAGTACTGCAGCTCTATAAAATCTGTAAATCAACGATAGGCTTATTTCACTGTGGAATGTTTCTCAACTGAAATAATATTTGCGTAAACAGGTTCTTAACTAGATGTTATAAAACTGACAAGATCAGATCCTAGTCATTTTCGGCGGGTAGAGTGTTGATTGAAACGGCACGCGATAGAAATGGCAGCCTAGTAGACTCTAAAACTCGTCCAGCATGCTAATGGATTTGAATTATGGGTGTTTTTAAAAAAAGATAACTTGGCCAAAGAAGTGTAGGCCCGGGCCTTCAGTGCTACATACTGGCTACGCCCCCGTGTACTTAGCATTGGCCAATCCAATGTCTGAATTTAAATTGAGGCATGGAACCCTGAGCTTTATTTAAACATGATTGCTAAATAATAATAAATTAGTTTGTTGCATATTACGCTTTAATTTTACTAGCTAAAATTGGCTCAAATAGTGCACCACTCGCAATGCAGGGAAGGAATTACGATTTGGCTTTGGGGGCTTTTTGGAAAATGAAAAGTTAAAAACACCCCCTTAATTACGAGGGCTTTTTTAAGGTTTAGAGGGGCACTTTTCCAAAGTTCAATATGCTGTTTACGGAAAAAGCATTCATCAGGATCAAAGCACATTACCCTCTTCCTAGTTAGCTGCGACCGTATAGCAAATTCATTTAAATTTTAATTGCCAAAATTTGCGATCGTTTAGCAAATAACGTCAATCCACCGAAAATATGACGAAAAATCAATAACCCATCAACTGAAATAGAAAACAAAGGTTTACTTCCACTGAAGGTGCCCTTTCCTTTAATCATGTATTTTTTCGTGTGTGGATAAAATCACTCACCACCAAATACGAAACCATTATACCGCTGAAAAGTAATCAAAGTTAAAACCTTCAATCCATCCCCACAGCAAAGGTGTACGTAAAATACAACATTCGTTCTTTAAGACATAGCACATACCTTCCAAACAACTGCCGATTTCCAGCAAATTGAAGGTTGTAAACAAAGCTACACATTTTTTTTTTTTTGCAATGAGATGGTTAGGCTACATTTCCTATTGGCTTAGTGTGGTTGTTAGGCTAACATGTGGTCAAAGGTTGCAGTATTTCATGGATATTTTAGTTCTAACTAACTGCGTCACAATTTCAGCGAATAAAGAGATGCTTAGGCTACATTTTCCCGTTGACTACATGTGGTGTTAGGCTACCATGCGCGACGATATCAGCAAGGAAAGTATGTAAACATAGCTACGCAAAGTATTGTTAATATTATTTTTTTTTGCAAACCAATGGTTTAGACTACATTTCCCATTGACTTAGTGTGGTTGTTAGGCTAACATGTTGTCGAAGATTGCAGTTTTTCTTGGATATTTTTATTTTCTATTTGCAACACAACTTGAGCGAATAAACAGATGGCTAGGTTAGAGTTCCATGTTGACTTAGTGTGAAGTTTAGGCTACCATGTGGTCGGAGATTTTTTTGGGATTTTAGGTTTTTGTCACTGGTGCTGAAATTGCTTGATCGGCCGTAATTTGCCAGTGACTGTGCGAGAAGTTCTCGGTGATTGTGCGCGGCCCTCCTGCACTGCTTCAAATTTGATGCAGGATTGTGAGAACTGTTTGTGCGATTCGCGCTGCTGCTGCAAACCCTAGATAAAGCAAAAGCATGTCACAATTAAATTTACACAGACACCTGATATTACGAGGGCGGCTTTCTTATATTTCTTTTTCGCCTTCGCAATTGGGCTTTCGGAGGGCTTATTTAGCACTTGCTAGGGAGAATCGCCCGTCACCCCCGCTTATTTCTGACCCTGTTGCAATGTTATGTAAGGTAGGCTATACAGATAATATTTTTAGTACACTGGTAGTGGGAACCATGGTAGTGTAGGCAATGCATCAGTACACATTACGTTATATGATTTAGCTTTACAGCAATCTAGCTAAATCTGTGTGACTGTATAGAAAAACATAGCTACGGTAAAGTTAACGATCGCAAATTTAACATTTCTGACGATAAATTGGAAACAATTTACAGTAACAATTTTTTCACTTCAAGTTGGAAGTTCTGAACACCATGCCTTTTGAAACATTTTTTTCTTTCACACTGTATAAAATGCAGGAGAAAATGAAAACCCTCTTTTTTCTCTCTCTCTCTCTCTGAACACCAGTGCGCCAAATCTGCAAGCCATTGCGTCAAAATCGCGTCATAGCGGCTTAGGTGAAACACTGCACTGATGACGATGATAATAATAGTAATAATAGTTACAACAACAACAAAACCACAACAAGAATATAATAATAACAATACAAATGATGACGATTACGATAATAATAATAATAAAAGTAACAACAACAATAATTATAATAACAATAAGAATGATGACGATGAATAATAATCACAATATTAACAGTAAAACGCAGTTATACATTAAGTTGCCCATTGGTGTACCTGATACTCTCGAGCACTACAATACATTTCGTAGTATTTCAGGATATTAAAAAAAAAAAAAATCAACAACTGTTCATAACTTTCTGCATTCAATTTCATATGCTTAAATAATTAAGACACATGGAAAACAACATTTTGTTTTTCACTTTGGGTGACATGCACTAAAGCCAATATCCCCATTAGAAGACATGTTTCAACCATGACGTTGACCCTTCATCATTTCTTTCACTAAGAAGGCTGTTGCCACAAATATGGCAAATTTCAATAAGGCTCTGTTTTGCATAAATGTCATCACTGTAAGAATGATGGTATAGATGAAGTTCCTACAACTTATCCTTTCCATTTTGATGTTTTATTCATAGTCCAAGTCCGCACGCAGTGTTTTGTTCAGTTTCACTGCAAAAACAGCCAACACCCCCAAGATTGCACAATAGATGCTGTGGGTTAAGTGGCCTTTTCAAAACTCGCCATTGCCTTATGCCGCGGATGAGCACAGCTCATGTGCACTCAGGTGTGTCTCATTATAGCAGCAAGCTCAAGTGATCACTCCCGAGCCTTTCCGAAATATTCCACCACAGAGCTAGCATGCACTTAATCTGATTAGAGTTACAAAGAAAGCACTGCTGCTGCTAGGAGCAGAAACGATCGATACTCTCAGTCCAGGAAGTTATTATACTGTAGTGATTTACCGAGTTCGACCTACTGTTTCGTCAAGAAAGTGGTTCCCCACCTATTGTTGTTCACAACATCATAACAACAACTATTGCAGTGGCGGATCCAGGATTTCGCCGAAGGGGGGGCCCAGATGGGAAATGTCTAATCGTCGTCCTGAGGGAGGGGTCTAAGGGGAGTGGGTGCCCCCCTCCCCCTTTGGAAAATTTCACAAAATATGGAGGTCCTCGGTGCAATCTGGTGCTACTTTTCGTGAAAGTTTGGAGTAAAATTTATTTCCAATAAATCATGTATTCATGGTTTGTCGGGCATATATTTGCAATTTCGAGCAATGAGCTGGGATTTACGTCTTTGGGGAGTAGGTGGTGATGCAAACTACTTTTTACCAGGCTACTCCAGGCCATTTCATCTTGGATGCCCCCTTCCAGATGGAGACTATTGATGCAGTCAGAGTGCCCCTCTCACCTTCACTTTATCAGAATGATGGTGTACTCTTTTTGCAAATTTATTTTACAAAAAATTACACGCACAGTGGCGTAGCTAGGATTTTTTGAGTGGGGGGCCATGGGGGGCTGTTCTATCTTGTGGGGGGCGGAGTTTACTATCTAAGCGGAGCGCCACCTTGGTTGGCGCGGAGCGTACAGAGAAAATTTGAGATTTCAGCACCTCCCAGATCGCAGGAGATGGCACCTGTGAGGCAAAATAGCAACCAAAAAGATGTGCAACTTTGGTGACAGAAATGCAAAAAATGTTTTTTTCTCTTTCATGCTGACTGGCCTTGCCAACTCAGCCAGGCTTTTAACTTGAGGGAAGTTGGCATCATTTGTCGTTTCAAGCTGTCAAGGCCTTTCTCCCAACTCAAACCCCTGTGGGCTACCGGTAGATTTGCAGGATATGCCCACATGTGGACTTAAATAGCATTAGAGGAAGGAGGTGGAAGACTAACACGCATCGATGTTTCGGTAATGGTCCACATTGGTGGCTCGGTGCTTATTAGGCCATTTATTGGGTTTCTTGAGGCAGCTGTCATCAGAATCTGGCTTTTTGTGCCAATCGATGACCGATAACATGTATTGGTATGTAAATTTCTTCTTCATATACAGTATCTAGCAACACTCTAAAAACAAATGAGTGGATTTCATTCCATTGGAGTGATCACTCGGCGCACTTCAAATTAAGAGTGAAATTTAACTCTATTGGAGTTAACCCTCACTCCTAATATGAATGAATATAACTCTATTAGGAGTTAAGATTTACTCCAATGGAGTGGAAATTCACTCTTATACCGGAATGTGCTCAGTGATCACTCCCATGGAGTGAAATTCACCTATGTTTTTATCAGTACAGTACAGTGCATATCATCATAGACGTACGTACGTACTACGTACGTTCGTATATCAGACGCACTCGATACCCACGATACGATACGGTCCTGGAGAAACTATTTCCACTCATCATTTTTTAAGGCGATACAGTAGTGAGTATTGAACAGGCACAGCCGCATGTTTGCAGGAAATTCAGAATTCCCAATATTTTATATCTCTACCAGCAGTGTTCGATTTTTCCGGTATCGCATCGCAAAATGCGATCCAAAACGACAAACTTGCGAGACATTTCCAAATCAGCATCGCACATTGTGCCGATTTGTGCGATTCAAATTCCTAGTCAGATTTGGGAGCAAACACTCAAACCTTAACTTACGAACTGTCGATCACAATGTAGAAGTTATAATTTATTGAGTTTATACTCAATGTACAACTTATTCACTTGACCATATAGCGAAAAAAAAACCTGAAAAAATAATATCCTACCATAGTTAAGTGTAAAGCAAATAGCCTAACCACCTCGGCAGTTACGGATCTCACGTAACTAAAAGGTTCCCTGGCAACGTGCCAAAAAATGTTAACAAACAGGTGTTACACAGGGGATGAGCTCACAGTTGTTGGGAAGGTACGTGGGCAAATTCGCAGCACATGTACCGTGGTACAGTAGTTGGGTATAGGGTTAAACACTGCAGTTGTAAAAATGTACGCATAGTGCACGCTATTCATTGTTAGGCAGTCTAGAAACGGGGCTTTGCTGAACGTTGTTTGTTTCATAATATCGGAAGTTTTGTAAGTTGCACTTTTTAAAGATTGAAAGACAGATTAAATCTCTTTTCATTTTATAACATAATATAGCTACTTTAACTTGTCATTTTAAAATTTTCATCAGTTTCGTGACAATTTAAATAAAAAAAAGTTGTCAGTATTTTGCATCCTCAACTGCGAATTTTTTCATCGCCAGACATCGCAAAAAATGACAACAATTTTCGGGGGCTTTCGCCCCCAGGATCCCCACGAGGGGTTCTACCCCATGACCCCACCATAGCCCTAAGACTGGCCCCTGGACACCACGCCTTTATGCTCGCACGTTACGCGTGCTAGGCAGGCGAACACCGGCGGGAAATCGGCAGTGTGTTCGCGGGAAATTGAACAAGGTTTTCCAACACTGCTGAACTGTGCAGTTACTGTATGCATCATGTTCAAGGTTTTCACGGAGGCCTTTGAGGAAATGAATGGTTAGTACAGTGTATATATGCTGCACTAATGCTGTGTGTAGGCCAAGGTTCACGAAGGTCATTGGTTATATTCGCGCGCCGTAGACATGTTTTTAGATGTTACGGAGAGTCAGGTTTCCATGGATATTAATCGAAAATGAATCTGAGTTTAACTGACGCTAAAGAAATGGATCGTCTTGGGCAGATTAACAAATCATTGCAAGTATAAATAAGTACAGGTAGCTCTGCTGTTAAAAAGAAAAGTTCAATATCGGTTTGCTGTTATTGGCAATTAGGCAAAATTTTACCGATACCGATATGCTGCCGATATTGCAAATATCGGCCGATACCGATATTGAAAACAATTATCGTAGCAACACTAGTATAAATAATAATAATAAACAAACATTTTCTAGTTAATACATTGATCGCCAACATTTGGTCCGTTTTGTGGTAATTTCAAAACTGCTATTCAATATTGGGGAACTGCTATGCAACAAAAATATTGTATAGCAATTGTCGAAATTTGTTGCTATGCAAGTTTTTGGCCATAAGTCGAACCCTGTCTACCAGTAGTGAAATCATGTTTCGACAGTTTCGTGGACATAAAAAGTTGTTTTGTGGAATATTCAATGAAATATCAGGGGCGGATGCAGGATTTGTGACAGGGGGGGGTCTGACTGGTCCAGCCGCGCCTGAATGTAAGACTATCTAAGCGGAACGCCATCATCGGTTGGCGCGGAGCGTACAAGAAAATTTTTGGCTTTACAAACCCCCAGATGGCCGGAAACGGCACTTCCCGAGTATTCTTAGCAGCATGTACCTAGCCTGAAAATATGGATCTCATGTCTGCAATTTCAGGCCCCCCGTAGCTACGCCACTGATCACGCATGGGGCCCTTTCCCTCGAACGCGGTAAAAAAAAAAAAAAAAAAAAAAAAAAATCAGGATTTTCAAAAAGGGGGGGCCCGGGCCCCCCCTGGATCCGCCCCTGTATTGTAATACAAGCACCATCAGTATACACCTTGTCAAATTGGTAGGCCATGAGCCTGTCCTTGGCGTACATTGCACAACATCAACCAACAGCCCACAATAAACTTTCAAGAAAGAAAAACTGACTTTCTGTTGAAGTTATCACTTCCTAACAAAATTCGACGTTAATTATGTTTTAAGTTTATGGTATATAAAAAAAAAGGTCTTAAATGCAACCTCTTGGTAAAAACTTTCCGTTTGTACATTCTGTTTATTTGCCCGTATCGAAACTGAGTTACGGCCAAGTCCAGTGGCGGAGCGTCAATACACTCAGGGGGGGCGGATGCCCCCCCCCTGACGGACTCAAATGGACTGCTGGCGCCCTTTTCAGCTTTTTACCACTTTTTACTTATTCGCGATTAATGACTTTTTTATTGCGCTCTCATCTACCTATTGACATTTGTCACATTTTGTTGGTGTAATTTTCTGGCAAAATGCTCTAACAGCTATTTATTTATTCCTCGTTTATCTGCAAATTAGCAAGTCCCTGAAAGGGTCATTTTTTGCGATCTAAGGAGTATCTTAACCCAATAAATTTCTGTACGCTCCGTGCCAACCTGTGGTGGCGCTCCGCTTTGATAGTGTCGAAAGTGCCCCTACAGACCATTCTCCCCCCGCCCCCGACCAATACCTTTAGCTCCTCCACTGGCCAAGTCACGCAGTTACATAAAAAGCCTAGCCTAGCATGTGTAAAATAGCGTTATGTGCAGCGCGTTCCAATATGGAAGTGATTCCAGCATATCTCTCGCCACCTAGCTACTTTCCGTCAAGAAAGGAGTCTGTGGCTTCGGCCTTAATTATATTTAGCCGCTCAATATGTACTGCGCTTGCTGCTTATATGTGCACTGAACGTTAGTTTATCAAACAGAGGGCAAGCAGATCGACCCTCGTTAAAAATGGATAATACTGTACGCGTGCTTCCCATCGTCGGCATAAATTTTGTCTGGGTGTTTAATACCGATAACTTTTAAAAAGCCATTTATAGCGTCGGAATTGACTAGCACATAAAACTATTTGCCAGAGAAATTATTTTATGTATCCTTTTAAACAACATTCTGTTACGTTTGATACCATCATAAATTCAACACACCTTTTCGACCAGACCAACTGAGACCCATCGTTAATGTATTGAACACAATCTTTTTTACAAAACATTTCTTAAGGCAAAACAGCAAGAAAATATAAAGAAATTGTTGCTTTAGAACACAACATGTATTGGTCAATAAACTACAAAAGAGCAAGTCTTCATCGTTCTGTCGTTGATTGTCAGTATGTCGAATTGTTATAAAGAGAGAGTGGTTTTATGCACAGGCCAGCGGGACCCTAAGCCACAGGCAGGATTTCTGGTGAATGACCCCTCCCCTCCCCCCCCCTTTGTTTTTATCACATGTCGATATTCAGACTTTCAAAAACAGTTAAGTTAATATCTTGTTATACTACTTTGTAACTTGAGGAGTTTAAGTTAGTGAGTTTAAGTTAGTTAGTTTAGGTTAGTTATAGTTATAGTGTTCAAATGATTATGCCTAACAGAAAATAAGGATTACTGATTATTTTTTCATAATCGTACCAATTCCGATTATTTTAAAAAGAGAAAATATCCCGTTTATACGAAATCGGTAATAAAGTTTGTGATAGAAACAATTATTGTTGTGATTTTCCTGTTTCCTTTGCTTTCGTTGTAATACAAGGCTCTAAGGTATCCTTTTGTATGTACCAAATTACCTCTGGAGTTTCTCAGAAAGATTTTTTTTTTTTTTTACAACTTTCCAAAATACGAAAATATGACATCCTACATAGTCAGCACTGTGTTAAGCAAATGGCCTAAACACCTTGACGTATATGTCACCTATTAATGGCTTGAAATGGACTAAGAATAGTTACTCAAAATATCCTTCTCAAAAAGCATCTCAGACAAACCATCCATCTTCAATCTTTACCAAAGTGTAAATTTTAATTACATATTGCCAACAGTACATTCCGACATTATTCTGTGAAGTAAGGCTACCATGTGGTAGGAGATTTGTGGGGATTTTAGGTTATTGTCCGGTGATTGTGCGCGACCCTCCCGCACTGCTTCAAATTTGATGCGGGTTTGTGAGAACTGGATGTGCGATTCGCACTGCAACTGCAAACACTAACTAAAGCAACGCATGTCACAATTAATTTTACACAGGCACCTGATATAACGAGGGCAATTTTCTAATAGTTCTATTTTCTTTTTCGCACTCGTAATTGTGCTCTAGGGCTTTCTTAGCACTTGCGAGGGCGAATCGCCCGTCGCCCCCGCTTATTTCCGACCCTGTGTAGCACATTCGTTAATTCATGAAATTGGTATTGTTACCATGCTTACTGTGCCGAAAAATATGAAGTCACTAACCATGAGGGAAGCAAAATCGGCGACCCTGGCAGCCTAATTTGATGAAATTACATCATGAAAGACGTATAGAGGGTGTCATTATTTTAATATTTTGTAGTAAAAGAACAAACCTAATACATCAGTTGATATTTTCAACTTCAATATGTTTTTGAATAATGATATTTTCACCTTCCATATTTTTTTGAATAACCGGTATGACATAACTGGTATTCCACGTAATTTTTACCAATTACGATTATGTTCCGATTATGCAATAATCGGACCGATTCCGATTCAGTTAATCGTTGAACACTAGTTAGTTAGTTGGTCGCTTACAATGTATATTTTTTAAAAGGTATGCTGTATTGGCCCCAAATATGCCAGAAATTCAAATATGGTCACCTTTGGTCAAAATTCTTAAACTGTTTTTATTATCACCTCGGAGAAAATTTACCTCACTGGGACATTCAGTCATCTTGTGTGTTCATTTAGAATGTCTGAGAACAATTTGAAGAGTAAAGACATTGATTGAAATACCTTTGAAAACTTCTAGCAATTATAGCATGCTATAATTTGGGGCCTATATACAGGGTATTCAGTTGAGGGGCCCCCAAGTTGAAAGAGTTTACTGTGAAGAAAATGGGTGCGCGGTATTGTAGACATTAACTTTGCAGATAGGTTTCAATAATAAACACTTTTTGTCACATGATATCTCTACTTAGAAGCAAGTATAGTAGAGCAATCAAAGCTAACACCGCAGTTTGCCAAATTTCTTTTTGTCATAAACACCGTTTCCACTATTATTCATGTGTACTGGGCCACATGTACTTAGGTCTCCTGCTAAATCAGTGTTCTCCACTACCGGTTTTGTCCGGGCGCGCTGCCCGGACAAAATTTGAAAAGGCTGGCTAGCGCCCGGACATAAAGCTACCGCCCGGACGAAAAACTCGGCCGCCCGGACAAAAAAAAAAAAATACACTGGCACCTCGTCAAACATTTTCTAAAAGTCACTCATATTCTTTAAGAGTGACGAATTTGATCGAAACTAAAAGTTTTGTTTCTGCCGCGGCCGCGACGATTTACAAAACTGTCGATATTATGAAACAAACTACGTTCGGCAAAGCCCCGTTTCTAGAATGCCTAACAATGAACAGCGTGCACGATACGTACATCAGTTTACAACTGCAGTGTTTAACCCTACTTAAATATCACGGTAGGCTAGCTTCATGTGTTTCGAATTTTCCCAGGTACTGTACCTTGCCAAACAACCCCCTGTCTAACACCTTTTTTTAAACATTTTTGGCACGTTTCCAAAAAAACTTTTCATGGAGTAAACTATTTTGGCTCCACTCTAGAATTAATTAGGTCAGTCAGTAAAGGATCGGTAAAGTTATGCGAAATATTATCTTATACGTTCAAGAAAAGTAGGTAAATATCCCCGTAACATTAGGGTAAGTAAAACACACCTCAAGCCAACTGACTCCTTCGCATGAACTGTTCATGATGAACAAAACAATCTATTCCCCATGATACACCAGGCACAGTCTATACCATACAGACATACAGTAGCACGATATCAAGGCCTCAATAGCTACAGTATGGCCATCTTTATGAAAGTAAAACGTGCAATCCCATGTTTAAGGCCACTTGGCAATATTAACTAAATGCTAAATATTGTTTCCATGTCCTTGTAGAGAACGTCAACTTCGCAAAATACAATTTAAATTGTGTTTTTGTTGTTACGTGAGATCCGTAACCGACGAAGTGGTTAGGCTATTTACTATACACTTAACTATGGTAGGATATTAATTTTTCCTTTTTTTTGTGAAAATTCTAGAAAATACTTTCTTTTTCTGCCGCTCAACACCAGATGTGGTCTTATGGTTAATTCATAAATGGGTGTACTAGAGCCTTGTTTACATGAAATTAGTTGCATTTAGCACGAAATGCCAGTTTTGCGTGAATTTTTCGAAAGTATTTTGCTCGAGCTTTCGTAAAATTTGAGAGGTGTACCAACTTACTTTTCGTACACAATTGGTAATTTCTCTACTGATTTTCAGAGTTTTGTTCTCTATACAGTGAATGTTGCAAAGGACGGGTTTTTACGAACTTCAAAAGTCATGAAGTTGATAAACTTTATTTCTTTTCAACTTTCTCACTGCAATTGTTATCCTGTTGGTGTTGAAATAAATAAAGACTAATTTGTTATTTGATCATCTATTTATCATTCTTTCATTCATTGTGTGCATCTGTGTAATAAGGACTGATAATTGGTTGATATGCCTGAACTTGGCAGTTATCCCAGTCAAGCACAGGCTGTGTTGGGTTAGCCTTGCACAGTGTAGAATAATTTTTCATTGGACTTAGGGCCTATTCATTACTACTCATATTTCAGCAACAATTTTGAAGTGTTCTTATTTTTTTTCATTTGGCAAACGTAAGAGAAAATTTAAAACACTGCCTAAAAAATAGCAATTCCTGGAGATACATGCAAGGCAAATATAGCACCAAATATTGCACCATTTGGCGTCTAGCCCACCTTCGGAGGGCAAAAATTTTCCACAGGGGAGGGGGACACCCTCCCTCCCCTTAGACCCCTCCCCCAGGACGGCAATTACCCCCAGGACGGCTATTACCACCCGGACAAAAAAATGACCTGCGGAGAACACTGTAAATATGATTAAATATTCATTAATTATTACAAAAAGTAGGTACAGCTCAAACTTCGAAGTTTCATTGTGAACACCTCACACGTGCGGTACGATTGTTAACTGTATATATTGGTATATGTACTGTAGGCAACGTTGTCAAAGTCCTTCAGCTACTCTGTTCCTTGGCGAATCGATTAAAGCATTTAATTAGGAATTCGGTTTGTTTCTCATGATATAAAATATCAAATGGCATGTGAAATAACATTTTTATTTCTCTCTCCGAACAAAATAAACTTGCATTGCAGGACCGGGTTTCACTCTGCTGAACACAATAGGCATAGGCTAGGCCTACTCATTCACTCCACGATAAGCAGTTCTATTCAGTGCAGGCTGTCCGTTGTGCCGGCGGACAAAGCTCTGTCTGCTGACCACCTAATTAATCTTCGGGACTTTTTGGTCAAAGCCCAGTGACGTCATTCAGAATATTCATAGCCTCGGCAGAAACATGGCTTTCCGCGGCATACCGCAACGACGAGTTTTGAAAAGGCCCTAAGTAAGACCATGCAGAAGAATAGAAACAAGCACACACACACACATAAAAAAATGAATGATGCAACAGCTAAGAACTCATTGACTATTCATAATTACTTACATGTCCAAGGGCGTAGGAACCAGGGGGGCTGGGGGGTGCTAGCCCCCCCCAGTGAAAAATATGGAGGGGCAGAAGTATCATTCCGCCCCCCGCTTCGTAAGTCAGAAAACCCCTTTTTCATTTCCAAATGAGAAAAAAATCTCATTTGGAGCACCAAATTGCATCTAAGGCCAGGTGAAAATGCAAAATTATATACAAAATGGAGTGGGTGGGTTGAAGTGTGCTATATTGCACCAAATTGCATCTGAGGCCATAGGCGTACGAGGCGGGGGGGCAGGGGGGGCAGACTGCCCCCCAAATTTCCAGAGGACAAGAAATTCGGGCAAAAGTCCTGAAAAATTCGGGCAGCCTAAGAGGAGAAAAAAAAAAAATATATATATATATATATATATATATATATATATATATATATATATATATTTTTTCTCCTCTAAGGCTGCCCGAATTTTCAGGACTTTTGCCCGAATTTCTTGTCCTCTGGAAATATATATATAAATATGCAGTAGCTTGCCCGAATCTTTTTCAAGTTTTGCCCGACAATTCCATGATTTTCTTTATTTAGCATCATGATGCCCGAATATTTCCGTGTAACACCACCGTAAGCGCAGTTCATCTGGGCTAACACGCTTTTTGCACGATCAATTTTTTTTTTGCTATTCAATTGTATACCTGGACCAAGGGCGGCGGAACCGGGGGGGGGCACAGGGGGCACGTGCCCCCCACTTTTCCTCAGGTTAAAAATGTGCCTTTTTTCTACATAAAAATTGAGGTGCCTCAAGTTAGCAAGAGGCCAGGGAACCAGAATGAACACTCGGGACTGCTCTGAGGGGTTTGTAAAACCAAAAATTTTCTAGTACGCTCCGCGCCAACCGATGGTGGCGCTCCGCTCAGACAGTCGTGCATACAACTTTGCAAATCTTGGCTAAGCCTGTGACTTTTAATGAATTTCTGTGGGTCAAACTCAAAGCTATTTCGAATGGAAAAAAATTGTTAAAATCGTTAACAAGAGAAAACTCTAATTCGGAAGATTCCTACATTAGCAACTAGCTTGATTTCACCTCATTTTGTCTCAAAAGAAAACTTGTTCCTTGTTTCCCAATTTGCGCATTGGATATTGCAGTGCTAGTATGCATATTTTCCTTTAGGGGCGGGGGGGGGGCGTTGATGGAGTGATGTGTATACACAAATAAGATAATACAATAAGAGTTATAAAGGGTACTAAATGTAAGGCTGCATCAGTCCAATCGAATTTCTGCAAAGTGGCCTTTGATGTCGGTGCCCCCCCCCCCCCAGATTAAAAGTGCTTCCGCCGCCCTTGACCTGGACATCCCCAACATGAGTGTATATAAGAAACATTTCCTTTTTCATGGATGGTGGGTGGATGGGGAGTGCCTAGAAGTACAGGTTTATCATATTCTTTGTTATTTTATACTTTTTTTGTGAGACAAATTGCAGTCTCACCCGACACAGCGACATATCCCGCCTACGTGTCGTTGAACAATGTATGTTTTTCTGGAGGTAGCTGAGTATTGTGTTAAAATAATAAATACGGTAACTAAATAGGAGCTTAAAAAATATACTGTCCCATTTTTCCCCTTCAAAGTGATGTTACCATTTTTTCTTCTTCTAATTTACCAAGTTTTTGGGGAAGTGTAAATTTCTAAAACGTGAGATTATTAAATAAAGAATGTTTAGATGCAACTTGCAAGGCCTCAGAGGTGCCGTTTCCGGCAATCTGAGAGGCATTGTGTGCCAAAAATTTTCTTGTACGCTACGCGCCAACCGATGGTGGCGCTCCGCTTAGATAGTGTCACGGGAAGTTTCGGGCACAAAAAGTTCTGCCCCCCCAAACTGAAATGGTCCCGTACGCCTATGTCTGAGGCCACCTAGAAATGCGAAAAAATTCCAATGGGGAAGGGGACACTCCCTCCCCTTAGACCCTCCCCTTAGACCCTCCCCCAGGCCGGCCATCAGTCTTCAGCCCCCCCACTCAAAAGTACCTTTCTACGCCACTGTATATGTCTCATGTACAAGGTTTAAGTCAAGGTTTAAATCACAAATGTAATGTGGTCTCTAAGTCTAGATAAAAGTTCTGGCTAAACGCTAGTTGGCCTTTCATGGTGTTAAGACCCGGATCTCTCAATCCCCACTGGCAGCATTGACCCAAGTACCACCCGACCAAGCTACCATTAAAACTGTGAGACGAAAAGAGGAACAACAGTTTAGCTTCATTGTCGTTATAACATTAGGGCACATGTAAGTCAATCGCTGATATAATAAAACAATAACTATGCAGTCTCACAAATTATACTTAACTGCACATTTGGATAAGGCATCTGAATGGATTTTATCTTGACATAAACAAAGGCTACTTCTAGTTCTTAAAATAATAAAATGAAACCTGCTCTTCCTTTCTAATAATTCAATACATAACAACACAATCAATTTGGCGGGCCTTAAATACTTATTTCTATGTGATTGCAGTTTTGATCACTTCGGGGAATACCCTACTCAGAGTGTTACTCAGCAATGACGTCACCCCTCATGACGACCAGATGTACACGTTGTAGCCTATTCATAACGCTAGGTCACTGAGCAACAGTACGTACAAAAAAATTACCTAAAATGTCGCATCTACGGCATCCTGATACATATAATATACTGCTATTAACAACATCAAGAAATAAATCACTTTTGTACTGAAATGACTGTGTAAATTATGATTTTGTACCACTAATCACTTATCGAACGACAAACGTTGGTTATGCGAATATGCGTAGGCCCATGGTAAAACAGACATATCATACATGCAAACCTAACGGTCTCGTTTATAATGAATATTAACTCTCATGTATCGATGGCAAATCTGGACCATCCGTCATGATGAAACACTTTTAATAACGAAAAATATTCAATCAACAACCTAGTAATACTTTCATATTCACATGAAAGAGGTTTAAGCATCATCTTACCTGTGAGACGGAGAGAGGGAAAACAGTTTAGCTTTATAGTTGTTAAAACGTTAAGGCACATTTAGATCAATCGCTGAGGCTCCGCCCACCATATGCGCTATTGAACGCCAAAATAAACAACAAAATTTTGGGTAGGACACCGCTAATAAACCATACCCATAACAATGGCACCATCAATTTTCCCTACCATAACCGCGCGGGTTTTTTTGCTATCAGAGCCGGAAGTTTTCGCCACTTGTAAACAATTCAGTAGTAAACAATTTTCGTACGCTGCTCCTGTGAAGCCTAAATGGGTCTAAAATTGCCTCTATTGACCCAATTTTCTCACCACATGTACTTTAATTCATGCTCTTCAATATGCAAGCCACAAAAAAAATCTATAAGTTGAAGGTTTACGGTCTTGTATGAGGCTGATGCCTCCTAACACGACTTTACAACTTCACCCCTGGTCATTGGTAACTTGTCACACCCACACACCAAAGTGTGCACAATTCAAACAATCTCTCCTGGGGCACCACAGTGCACCACAACCACGTGTCCCCCGGGGAACTTCCCATAGGGTGCAGCCACAAACCGGCGCACGCAACTATATTTACAAGTTACCTCGCAGGTGCCCATTTATAAACCTGGGTGAAGAGAGGCAATGGAGATAAAGCGCCTTGCCCAAGGACACAACGCAATGATCTGGCCAGGGACCTGTAATCCTTAGATCACAAGTCCACTGCCTTAACCACTAGACCACAACGCCCTCCAAAAAATTGACAGTAGTTACTGTATGCTCTTTGTGTATCGGGTGCCCAATGAAGTAACTTTCCTTCAGGGTTATAACAACAAAGATTTAAGAAGTTTGACCGAAGGTGACCATATTTGATAATCTGGCATATTTGCGGCCAATGCAGCATACCTCTACACAAAGACCTAGATAAGGTTGGAGTAAAAAAAAATGCACTGAGCTAATGAAAAGTAATACGTTATTTATTGACAGACTCTTGGGAATATGAAGTTACAATGCTGTTTCGAATATTATTGATGTAGATTTATACACTTAATATGGCTGTACTAGTGTTATAATTAAGATCTGTGTATTCTATTCAAGAAATGTATATCTGTCGTACGTAGTTTAATAGTTTATCTTGTGAATGAATTAATAAATGTATACAACGTACTTAGTTATGTTAATTGATTGTATAAACCTTCGGAATGCGTTAATACAATTAAAGTGTTACGTAATCGCTACACCGTGCTAGCTCCTCTTTGGCAGTAGCTGTATAAATACAATTAAAGTGTTACGTAATCGCTAAGCCGTGCAAGCTCCTCTTTGGCCGTAGCTTTATTTGAATTGTTTAGTTCATTCAATTCACTCCTCCCAACAAGAAGGGCGTCTTCTCTTCACTACATATGTTGCCTTTCTTTTCATTATCTGGCAACGCCGTTCTACAGTTTGCCGATTGTTACATTGCCGAATTTTACATTGCCGTTCAGTTCTGCCCGTGCTTGCTTCCATGAGTTTGTTACTGTACGATACATCTATGCTGAATCATCTCTATCTCTCGCTAGTTGAACTTACTTTCCGTCAATCCATTTACCTGCATGATTTTCTCGTCCATTTGGATGTTCTCGATTTGGACTATGTTGTGTGTAACTTTTACTCGGAATCTTTCCATATCTTTTCACGAGGAACTTTTCTACAAAATATATATTGGTCAATTTCAAAACCACGCTCTTCCGAAAACCTGACTAGCAAACTGTACGGAACAACTTTCGACAACCTACCCTGCTCTCAGCGACTTCTATTGCAAGTAATAGAAATGCAGTGTTCGAGGTAATGGCAAGCTTAGAAAAAAACTTACTTTTCAAAAAGATATATTCTGATTATTGATGTAGATTGATACATTTAATATGGCTGTTCTAATAGTCTGTATATAGGGAAGCGCTTATTTGTTTTCATTGAAGTAAAAAGTTAATACTGGTGCTTTTCGGGAGTTTTCTTTTGTTGTTTGAAACAAGTAGTGTACCCTTGATTTTTGTTTAACCACGGTTGTCTGTACATTATTTAACTTTTCATATAGAGTTATTTCTTTCAAGCAATTTCAGACATGGATATAAAAACTCTCCCTTTCTTTCAAATTGAACCCAAGGAATAGCGTGACGTTTGTTGAGGCATGCTCCAAGGTCCCTGCAAATTTTCTCTCTTCGAGATACACAGATGTACCCTACCCTTGTGGGATTGTAGACAGGCTTCTGCAAGAAATCATTCCGTGAACATGTGAGTATTATCATTTATTTACATTATTAAATTTTGTTTGTATGAATTAATGAGGGTGAACATTTTGCTTCAAACGCACTGGCTTACTTAAAACATATTGTATTTAAGGTACATAAATAATAGTATGTCAAAAAGGTATTTCCTGATTATTAATGTAGATTTATACATTAAATAATGCTATACTACGGGTGTATATGCCCCAAATTATACCATGCTATAAATACTACAAGTTTTCAACAAATAATTTTCAACACATGCTTTTTCAAAAAACCGATGGTTAGGCAAGATTTTCCCATTTACTTAGTGTGGTGTAAGGTTACCATGTGTTCTAATATAACAACAATAACGAAAGTGTTACATGGATATCTTATAACTGCGTCATGATTTCAGCAAATAAACAGATTGTTAGGCTTGATTATCCCCATTGACCTAGTGTCATGTTAGGCAACCATGTGGTCGAAGATAAGGACAAAGTATTCCATGATAACTGCGTCACAATTTCAGCTAATAAACATATGCTTAGGCTAGGTTTCCCATTGACTTAGTGTAGTGTTAGGTTACCATGTGGAAGAAATTGAAAGAATTCGGAATTTTATTCTGACTCCAATATTTAATATGTTTAAACTGTCTTTAAACATATCATATATTGGAGTCGGAATAAAATTTATTGAGCTAATGAAAAATAATACATTATTTATAGACACATTTTAGGAATATGAAGTTACAACTCGGTTTCGCACACGTTTTGTTAATCAGCTAGGCCTTTATTTTCATTCATGAAAGTGATAGTAAAAGCAATAAAGAAAGTATTTCATGGATATCTTATAACTGAGTCACAATTTCAGCTTATAAACAGACGGGTTAGGGCTAGATTGCCCCCCCCCCCCCCGTTGACTTCGTGTGGTGTTCCATGTGGTCGAAGATAAGAACAATAACAAAGTATGATAACTGCGTCACAATTTCAGCTAATAAACATATGCTTAGGATGGGTTTCCCTAGTGACTTAGTGTAGTGTTGGGTTACCATGTGGAAGAAATTGAAAGAATTCGGATTTTTTATTCCGAGTCCAATATTTAATGTTAAAACTGACTTTAAACATACCAAATATTGGAATCGGAATAAACTTTACTGAGCAAATGAGAATTATTACATTATTTATTGACACATCGTAGGAATATGAAGTTACAGCGCGGTTTCGCATACGTTTTGTTATTCAGATAGGCCTTAACGTTTCATTATGAAAGTAAAAGCAATAACGAAAGTAATCCATGGATATTTTAGGCTAGGCTTAGGCTAGATTTCCCCATTGACTTAGTGTGGTGTTAGGTTAACATGTGGAAGAAATTGAAAGAATTCGGAATTTCATTCTGACTCATATATTTTATATGTTTAAAATGACATTAAACATATCAAATATTGGAGTCTGAATATAATTTACTGAGCTAATGAAAAAGTAATACTTTATTTATTGACTCATTTTAGGAATATGAAGTTACAACTCGGTTTTGCTTACGTTTTGTTATTCAGCTAGGCCCTAATTTTCATTCATTAAAGTGATAGTAAAAGCAATAACGAAAGTATTCCGTGGATATCTTATAACTGTCACAATTTCAGCCAAAAAACAAAATGGTTAGCCTAGATTCCCCATTGACTTTATGTAGTGTTAGGTTACCATGTGGAAGAAATTGAAAGAATTCGAAATTTTATTCCGACTTCAATATTTAATATGTTTAAACTGACTTTAAACATATCATATATTTGGGTCAGAATAAAATTTACTGAGCTAATGAAAAGTAACACATTATTCATTTCCTGATTATTGATGTATATAGATATATGCATCTATTATTGCCCAAAACATAGCATGCTACAATTGCTACAAGTTTCGAAAAGTCATTATTTCCTGGCAGTGTTTTCTCTCCAACTTGTTCTCTTTCTAAACCGGTATTTCTGCATCAAGTGTCCCAGATTCGGGTATAGCTTTGAAGCCATTTCAGATATGGTATAAAAAAAATGTCCGCTTCTCTAAAATTGTTCCCCTAGCATATTGTTGGTTCCGGCAGGATAACCGTTGGTTCCTACTTGTTATGTCAAATGTTTAAATTGTTGTGGCCCTATGGAGTACTACGTTAAAGGAAGGTTGGGGAAGGGGGTTGTATATGTCGCAAAGATATTTCCTGATTATTGATGTAGATATATACATCTATTATTGCCCAAAATATAGCATGCTACAAGTTTCGAAAAGTAATTATTTCCTGGCAGTGTCTCTCCAAATTGTTCTCATTCGAAACCGGTATTTCTGCATCAAGTGTCCGTGATTCGGGTATAGCTTTCAAGCCATTTCAGATATATGGTATAAAAAATGTCCGCTTCTCTAAAATTGTTCTCAAAGCATAACGTTGGTTCAGGCAGGATAAACGTTGGATCCTATTGGTTATATCAAATGTTTAATGTGTTGTGGCCCTATGAAGTACTAAGTTAAAAGCAAGTTGAGGGAAAAATTGTTTATGTCGCAAAGATTATTATTGACCATAACATAGCTTGCTACGATTGCTAAAAGTTTCGAAAAGTAATTATTTCCTAAAAGTGTTTTCTTTCAAATGTTTCATTCTAAACCGGTATTTCTCCATCAAGTGTCCCTGATTCGGTGTTGGTCAAGCCATTTCAGATATATGGTTTTAAAAATGTCCGCTTCTCTAAAATTATTACCACAGCATACGTTGGTTCCAGCAGGATAAACGTTGGTTCCTATTGGTCATGTCAAATGTTTAAATTGTTGTGCCCCTATGGAGTACTAAGTTAAAAGCAAAATGGGGCCAAAATTGTATATGTCACAAAGATATTTCCTGATTATTGATGCAGATTTCTTCATCTATTAATTGCCCAAACATAGCATGCTACAATTGCTACAAGTTTCGAAAAGTAATTATATCCTGGTAGTGTTTTCTCTCCAAATTGTTCATTTTCTAAACCGGTATTTCTGCATCAAGTGTCCCTGATTCGGGTATTGCTTTCAAGCCATTTCAGATATAGTATAAAAAATGTGCGCTTCTCTACAATTGTTCCCACAGCATAACGTTGGTTCCAGCAGGATAAACGTTGGTTCCCAAAGCATACGGTATGTTGGTTCCAGCAGGATAAACGTTGGTTCCTATTTGGTATGTCAAATGTTTAAATTGTTGTGCCCCTATGGAGTACTAAGTTAAAAGCAAATTGGGGGAAAAGTTGTTTATGTTACAAAGATATATCCTGATTATTGATGCAGATTTCTTAATCTAACAATTGCCCAAACATAGCATGCTACAATTGCTACAAGTTTCGAAAAGTAATTATATCCTGGTAGTGTTTTCTCTCCAAATTGTTCATTTTCTAAACCGGTATTTCTGCATCAAGTGTCCCTGATTCGGGTATTGCTTTCAAGCCATTTCAGATATAGTATAAAAAATGTGCGCTTCTCTACAATTGTTCCCACAGCATAACGTTGGTTCCAGCAGGATAAACGTTGGTTCCCAAAGCATACGGTATGTTGGTTCCAGCAGGATAAACGTTGGTTCCTATTTGGTATGTCAAATGTTTAAATTGTTGTGCCCCTATGGAGTACTAAGTTAAAAGCAAATTGGGGGAAAAGTTGTTTATGTTACAAAGATATATCCTGATTATTGATGCAGATTTCTTAATCTAACAATTGCCCAAACATAGCATGCTACAATTGCTACAAGTTTCGAAAAGTAATTATTTCCTGGTAGTGTTTTCTCTCCAAATTGTTCATTTTCTAAACCGGTATTTCTGCATCAAGTGTCCCTGATTCGGGTATTGCTTTCAAGCCATTTCAGATATAGTATAAAAAATGTCCGCTTCTCTTAAATTGTTCTCACAAGCATAACGTTGGTTCCGGCAGGATAAACGTTGGTCCTACTGGTTTGTTGGGCCCATGCTCAAAAATATATTTCCTGATTTATTGATGTTGATTTCTACACTATTTTTGCCCAAATTTTAAGCATGCTAATATATTGCTGCAAGTTTTGAACAAGTACTTTTCTGGAGGGTCTTAACTCTCCAAACTGTTCTCAGACATTCTTAATTAACAACAAAAGATGTTTAAATGTCCCAGTGAGGTTTATTTTTCCTCCACGGTGATAACAAAATAATTTTCATAATTTTCACCAAAGCTGACCACCGTGTATGTAAAAGTGGCATGCTTGGGCAAATACAACAGCATACCTTGAAACAAACAAATAATCTTGGAGTCAGAATAAAAATTTACTGAGCTAGAGATAACATACATTTTTAAGTCACACATACTTAGGAATATGAAGTTACAACGCTGTTTCGCATACGTTTTGTTACTTAGCTAGGCCTTAATTTTCGCTAATGAAATTGATAGTTATAGCATCAACACAGACGAACATGAATGGAAGGATATTTTGCATCCTCATGGAAAAAGTAACATTTAAGTACTTTTAATTACACCGGTTATTTCAAATGTTTAATGTGTTGTGGCCCTATGGAGAACTAAGTTAAAGCAAGTTGGGGGGAAAAGTTGTATATGTCACAAAGATATTTCCTGATTATTGATGTAGATATATACATCTATTGTTGCCCAAAACATAGCATGCTACAAGTTTCTAAAAGTAACTTCCTGGCAGTGTTTTCACTCCAAATTGTTCTCATTCTAAACCGGTATTTCTGCATCAAGTGTCCGTGATTCGGGTATAGCTTCAAGCCATTTCAGATATATGGTATAAAAAATGTCCGCTTCTCTAAAATTGTTCTCAAAGCATAACGTTGGTTCAGGCAGGATAAACGTTGGATCCTATTGGTTATATCAAATGTTTAATGTGTTGTGGCCCTATGAAGTACTAAGTTAAAAGCAAGTTGAGGGAAAAATTGTTTGTCGCAAAGATTATTATTGACCATAACATAGCTTGCTACAATTGCTAAAAGTTTCGAAAAGTAATTATTTCCTAAAAGTGTTTTCTTTCAAATGTTTTTCTAAACCGGTATTTCTCCATCAAGTGTCCCTGATTTGGGCATAGCTTTAAGCCATTTAAGATATATGGAATAATAAATGTCCGCTTCTCTAAAATTATTACCACAGCATAACGTTGGTTCCAGCAGGATAACCGTTGGTTCCTATTTGTTATGTCAGATGTTTAAAATGTTGTGGCTCTATGGAGTACTCAGTTGAAAGCAAGTTGGGGGAAAAGTTGTTTATATCACATAAACATTTATCTATTATTGCCCATAACATACCATGCTACAATTGCTACAAGTTTCAAAAAGTAATTATTTCCTGGCAGTGTTTTCTTTCAAATGTTTCATTTTAAACCGGTATTTCTGCATCAAGTGTCCCTGATTCGGGTATAGCTTTCAAGCCATTTCAGATATATGGTATAAAAAATGTCCGCTTCTCTAAAATTGTTCTCAAAGCATAACGTTGGTTCAGGCAGGATAAACGTTGGATCCTATTGGTTATATCAAATGTTTAATGTGTTGTGGCCCTATGAAGTACTAAGTTAAAAGCAAGTTGAGGGAACAATTGTTTATGTCGCAAAGATTATTATTGACCATAACATAGCTTGCTACGATTGCTAAAAGTTTCGAAAAGTAATTATTTCCTAAAAGTGTTTTTTCTTTCAAATGTTTCATCCTAATTCGGTATTTCTCCATCAAGTGTCCCTGATTCGGGTATAGCTTCAAGCCATTTCAGATATATGGTATTAAAAATGTGCGCTTCTCTTAAATTATTACCACAGCATACGTTGGTTCCAGCAGGATAAACGTTGGTTCCTATTGGTTATGTCAAATGTTTAAATTGTTGTGGCTCTATGGAGTACTGAGTTAAAAGCAAAATGGGGCCAAAGTTGTATATGTCACAAAGATATTTCCTGATTATTGATGCAGATTTATTCATCTATTAATTGCCCAAACATAGCATGCTACAATTGCTACAAGTTTCGAAAAGTAATTATTTCCTGGTAGTGTTTTCTCTCCAAATTGTTCATTTTCTAAACCGGTATTTCTGCATCAAGTGTCCCTGATTCGGGTATTGCTTTCAAGCCATTTCAGATATAGTATAAAAAATGTCCGCTTCTCTTAAATTGTTCTCACAAGCATAACGTTGGTTCCGGCAGGATAAACGTTGGTCCTACTGGTTTGTTGGGCCCATGCTCAAAAATATATATCCTGATTTATTGATGTTGATTTCTACATTATTTTTTGCCCAAATTTTAAGCATGCTAATATATTGCTGCAAGTTTTGAACAAGTACTTTTCTGGAGGGTCTTAACTCTCCAAACTGTTCTCACACATTCTTAATTAACACAAAAGATGTTTAAATATCCCAGTGAGGTTTATTTTTCCTCCACGGTGATAGCAAAATAATTTTCACCAAAGCTGACCACCGTGTATGTAAAAGTGGCATGCTTGGGCAAATACAACAGCATACCTTGACACAAACATATAATCTTGGAGTCAGAATAAAATTTACTGAGCTAGAGATAAGTTACAACGCTGTTTCGCATACGTTTTGTTACTTAGCTAGGCCTTAATTTTCGCTAATGAAATTGATAGTTATAGCATCAACACAGACGAACATGAATGGAAGGATATTTTGCATCCTCATGGAAAAAGTAACAATTAAGTACTTTTAATTACACCGGTTATTTCAAATGTTTAATGTGTTGTGGCCCTATGGAGAACTAAGTTAAAGCAAGTTGGGGGGAAAAGTTGTATATGTCACAAAGATTTTTCCTGATTATTGATAAAGAATTTTACATCTATTGTTGCCCAAAACATAGCATGCTACAAGTTTCTAAAAGTATCTTCCTGGCAGTGTTTTCACTCCAAATTGTTCTAATTCTAAATCGGTATTTATGCAAACAAGTATTACTGAATATTGTTTTCAAGCTATTTCAGACATGGTATAAAAAATGTCTCCTACTTCCAACATTGTTCCCACAGAACAACGTGGTATCAGCAGGATAAACGTTGGTTCCTACTGGTTTGTTGGCCGCATGCTTCAAGGTCTCTGCAATTTCTCTCTCTCTCTCTTCGAGAAACACAGATGTACTTCTGTGGGATCGAGACAAGCTTCTGCAGGAAATCATCCCGTGAAAATGAACCTAAGTATAATCATTTATTTACATTTTTCGTATCAATTTTCATTGTAAACATTTGGTTTCAAACACACTTGCTTATTTATGTCAAACCTATTTTGTTAACAACACATCAAAAGTAGTATATCTCAAAAATATTTTTCCTTATTTATTGATTGTAGATTTCTTCATTTATTTTGGCCAAAATTATAAGCATGCTATAAATTGCTGCAAGTTTTGAAAAAGTATTTTCCTGGAGGGTCTTAACTCTCCAAACTGTTCTCAGACAATTTTAATTAACACAAAAGATGTTTCAATGTCCCAGCGAGGTAATTTTCCTCCAGCTTCATTAGAAAAATAATAAAATAACTATTATCAAAGCTGACCACCGTGTTACAGTTTAATAAGATTGCCCGCCGTATATGAAAAAGTGTCACGTTTGGGGCCAATACACAAACGTATATAATGTTAGTGTGACAATTTAATGTGCCGAGCTAAATGGAACAATTACATAATGAAGTTTAAGAAGAATATGAAGTTTCAACGCTGTTTTATATATAAGTTTTGTTATTCAGATAGGCCTTTATTTTCGTCATTGAAAGTTGTAGTTAAAGCATCACACAGACGCACCATAATGGAAGGATTTTTTATTTTGCATCCTCAGGGAATCAATATATTAACTGCTTTCACCAGCTTTGTCAAATATCCTAAATTGGTGTGGCATTTAACTTGAGCATTCAAGTTGAAAGCAAGTTGGGGAAAAAGTTGTATATGCTTGAAAAGATATTTCTTGATTATCGACATTTAACATGGCTGTACTACTAGTCTGTTTACGCCCAAAATTTATAGTGACCAAAGACTGGCATGTTTGGGGGCTTTAAAACTTCATTGTGCTAATGAAATGCAATTTTCTTAATTGAAGTAAAAAGTTCATACAGATGCTACTTAGGTTTCTTGCTTTTGTTGTTTGCATCAAGTACCCCTGATTTTTCTCAACTCCGATGATTGTACATAATTTGCTTATCTAGTTTCATTGAACTCTTAATAGAGCGGTATTTCTTTCAAACAAATTCGGACATAATACCATAAGAGATTGTGCATAATACCATAAGAGTAGGAATTGGTTTTGTTATGCTTAAAATGTAATATGCGAACGACGAAATCATATTTTGGACCTAAGTAGTGCCCAAGAGTGCATGGTGCAATTTACACCGAAACGGTCTATTTGGATCGAATGGGTATGTTCCCAGAATCGGTTGCTCGAAACTGGTTTTAACCATCGAGTAGCGAATGAGTGTTTCCTCTCATGGAGGGGAGCACCCCAGATGAATCACGAAGCTTTTGGTAGTCATCGTTTCGGTTTTCTCCTCTCTATGAGAGAAGCACCTGGTGCTTTTTACACCGAAACGGATCTCAAAACTCGTTGAAGAAACAGTTGAAGAAAACAGTTTCACGGAGGAGTATCTCCTCTCGCAATCACCACCCTAGTGCGTTAAAGAACAAAACCTGGTCTAAATGTGTGTTAAAACTGGTGATAGCCACCATTTACCGGAGAGGAATCGCCTCTCGCTTTAGAGTAGCAACGTTGTGCATTTTCGAACGAGAGAATGTTTCCCTTTTATCCTTAGGATGTGGTTGGCACCGTTTTTATCGTAGGGGTGTCTCCTCTCGCCGAAGGAAGCACTGCCGAGTGATTTGGAACGGAGGAGTGTTTTCCCGAACTAAACGCGGAATCGAAGCAGGCGGCATGCGCTGATTCCTGTATGCTCATATACTTTGTTTGCTGGTATACTTTTCGAGCGGATTTATTTTCAAAACTGGTGCCAACCACCGATTCAGGCTGTTATAGTCTAAAACCCACAAACACGCGGAAAACTTCTCCGGAAACATCCACCGCTTGTGTGCCCCACAAGGGTCAAATATCACTCCCCTTTCAGCCAAAAGCTTGGTGTGCTTCTCTTGACCTTAATTCAGTTCTAAGCCCCATCCGGTTCAGGGCGGGGCCGTTTCGATGCAAAACACACGGAGGTCTGCAACCAATTTCAAGATCAATCCGGCGGGGAATATTCCGTTTTTTTGTCATAAAACACACTGGTGCTTTTCAACTGCGAAAGGAGACACTTCTCAGAGAATCGGTAGATGCCACCAGCTTCAAGCCCCGATTCGAAGGAAACACCACTTCGTTCCAGAACACACGGTCGTGTGGAAAGGAGACACCCAAACGGGAAACCGTGCCTGTCACCAGTTTTGAAAACCATCAAGGCCTTTTTGTTCTCAGACGCACTGGGGTGCAATTGCGAAATGGAAGACACTCCTCTTTGAAACTTTTTTTTCCACCAGTTTTGAGGTCGGTTCGGTTTTAATAGCAACGGGGTGCTTCTCTCAGGGAGAGGAGACAACCGTTCTCGAAACGCTGACTTCCAACAGTTTCGTGTTTCATCTGGGGTGCTTACCTCCGCGAGAGGTGACACAACTTCGTGATTCGGTGGGTGTTTGCAGTTTCGAGCCCAACCGATTCAAGGAACAGGCCCATTCCATCCGAAACAAAAGGGATTCTCCTGTTGGCGCGAGAGGAAACCCATCAACGAAAATTCGAAACGCGCGAAAACGCAGAGGGTGCCTTTCTCAGTGACAGTTTCGTGTCTCATCTGGGTAACTTACCTCCGTGGGAGGTGACACTACCTTGTGAATCGGTGGGTTTTTGCAATTTCGAGCCCAACCGATTCGAAGAACAGGTCCATTCCATTTAAAACACACCGAGATTTTCTGGTCGGTGAAAATTCTAATCAGGCGAAAACGCACTGGGTGCATTTCTCCCTTTAAGAAAACACCATTCTAAGGAATCGGTTGGTGCCACTTGCTTCGAGCCTCATATTGTTCGCTGAACATTTCGGTGCAAGACCCACGGAGTCCGTCTTTAGTCGAGAGGAGACACCTCTCCGATTTACTGTGCTTACAAACAGCTCTGAGCCCCATGATGAGCGGGGAATTTCATTCAAAGTGCTTAGGGGTGCTTCTCATGGCAAGAGTAGAAAGCAGTGACAATCATGAGATATTTTCTGTCAAAAAAGGACAGGGTGCTCCCCTTCCGCGATATGAGACACTCCTTCGTGAATCGGTTTCTGCCACCAGTGGCGAGCTCCATCGAAGCGGAGATCAATCCTGTGGAACAAGCCGTTTTGGTCCTAAACGCTACCCTAGGAAAAAGAGACAAAGTTCTGCGAAAAGGTCACATCACTGGTTTTCAAAATAAATCTGTCGGGATGCACACTGTTTGTTTTCTCTCGGCATGAGCAAACACCCCTCCGGTGGGTGTTTCCATCCGGTTTGAAGAAGAGACTTTTCGAGCGGATTTATTTTCAAAACTGGTGCCAACCACCGATTCAGGAAGGAGCATCTCGAGCTGTTTTCTTCGAAAACGCACAAATACGTAGAAACATCCACCGCTTGTGTGCCCCACTAGGGTCAAATATCTCTCCCCTTTAAGCCAAAAGCGCACTTGGTGTGCTTCTCTTGAACTTAATTCAGCTTTAAACCCCATTCTATTTAGGGCGAGGCCGTTTCGATGCAAAACACACGGGGGTCACCCGGCTGCGAAACTGTGTCTGCAACCAATTTCAAGATCAATCCTGCGGGGAATATTCTGGTTTTTGTCATAAACACAGTGGTGCTTTTCAACTGCGAATGGAGACACTTCTCAAAGAATCGGTAGATGCCACCAGCTTCAAGCCCCGATTCGGAGAAAACACCACTCCGTTCCAGAACACACGGCCGTGTGGAAAGGAGACACCCAAACGGGAAACCGTGCCTGTCACCAGTTTTGAGACCCATCTAGGCCGAAAACAGGCCGTTTGTTCTCAAAAACACTGGGTTGCAATTTCGAAAGGGACACACTCCTCTTTGAAACTGTTTTTTTTTTCCCACGAGTTTTGAGATCCGTTCGGTGTTGAAGATCGAAACGCTTACTTCCAACAGTTTCGTGTTTCATCTGGGGTGCTTTACCTCCGCAAGAGGTGACACTACTTCGTGAATCGGTGGGTGTTTGCAGTTTCGAGACCAACCGATTCAAGGGACAGGCCCATTCCATCCAAAACTCCAGGGGATTCTCCTGTTGGCGAGAGGAGACACCCATCCACGAAAATTCGAATCTGGCGCGAAATCGCAGAGGGTGCCTTTCTCAGTGACAGGAGAGACAACTCTCGGAATCGGTTTGGTGCCAGCAACTTCGAGCCCCATCTATTTCGATGAACAGACCATTTTCGTTGCTAAACGAAGGGGAGTCCGTCTTTCGGCGTGAGGAGACACCTCTCGACGAACTGTGCCTAAAACTAGCTCTGAGTTCAATGAGGGGCTGGGAACATCAATCAAAGTGCACTGAGGTGCTTCTCATAGCGAGAACAGACACCCCTCCAGAAAGCGGTGGGTATTAACCAGTTTTGGGATATATCTCTGTTCAGGAACTTTTCGGGCGAAAACGCAAACGCACACGGTGCTCCCTTTAAGCAAGAGGAGACTCCCCTTTGGTAAACCGTGCCTTGCAATTGGCGAGAAGTGACACTCCCCTGTAAAACTTTTTTCCACGAGTTTTGAGATCCGCCCGGTGTAAATAGCAATAGGGTGCTTCTCTCAGAGAGAGGAGACAACCGTTCTCGAAACGCTGACTTCCAACAGTTTCGTGTTTCAATCTGGGGTGCTTACCTCAGCGAGAGGTGACACAACTTCGTGATTCGGTGGGTGTTTGCAGTTTCGAGCCCAACCGACCAAGGAACAGGCCCATTCCATCCGAAACAAAAGGGGATTCTCCTGTTGTCGAGAGGAGACACCCAACCATTCTAAGGAATCTGGCGCGAAAATGCAGAGGGTACCTTTCTCCGTGACAGTTTCGCGCTTCATCTGGGTTGCTTACCTCCGCAAATCGGTGGGTTTTTGCAATTTCGAGCCCAACCATTTCGGAGAACAGGCCCATTCCATTTAAAACACACGGGGATTTTCTGGATGGCAAAAATCCTTATCAAGCGAAAACGCACTGGGTGCATTTCTCCGTGTAAGAAGACACCACTCTAAGGAATCGGTTGGTGCCACTTGCTTCGAGCCTCATATTGTTCGCTGAACATTTCGGTGCCAAACCCACGGGAGTCCGTCTTTAGTCGAGAGGAGACACCTCTCCGTTTAACTGTGCTTACAAACAGCTCTGAGCGGGGAATTTCAGTGAACGAGCTAGGGGTGCTTCTCATTGGCAGGAGTAGACACACCTCCAGAAAGCAGTGACAATCACCCAGTTTCGAAACCACCCTTTTACGAGATACTTTATGTTTCTGCCAAAAAAGGACAGGGTATCTCCTCCGCGATATGAGACACCCCTTCGTGAATCGGTTTCTGGGAAACAAGCAGTTTTGGTCCTTAACGCTACCCTAGGAGAGAAGAGACGAATTTCTGCGAAACGGTCACACCACTGGTTTTCAAAATAAATCTGTGTCGGATGCGCACTGTTTGTTTTCTCTCGGCATGAGCAAACACCCCTCCGGTGGGTGTCACCATCCGACTCGAAGAAGAGACTTTTCGAGCGGATTGCCAACCCGGTACCGATTCAGGAAGGAGCATCTCGAGCTGTAATCTTCGAAAACACACAAATACGTAGATAACTTCTCCGAAAACATCCACCGCTTGTGTGCCCCACTAGGGTCAATATCTCTCCCCTTTCAGCCAAAGCGCACTTGGTGTGCTTCTCTTGAACTTAATTCAGTTTTAAACCCCATCCTATTTAGGGGAGGGGCCGTTTCGATGCAAAACACACGGGGGTCACCCGGCTGCGAAACTGTGTCTGCAACCAATTTCAAGATCAATCCTGCGGGGAATATTCCGTTTTTTGTCATAAACACAGTGGTGCTTTTCAACTGCGAAAGGAGATACTTCTCAGAGAATCGGTAGATGCCACCAGCTTCAAGCCCCGATTCGGAGAAAACACCACTCCGTTCCAGAACACACGGCCGTGTGGAAAGGAGACACCCAAACGGGAAACCGTGCCTGTCACCAGTTTTGAGACCCATCTAGGCCGGAAAACAGGCCGTTTGTTCTCAAAAACACTGGGGTGCAATTTCGAAAGGACACACTCCTCTTTGAAACTGTTTTTTTTTTTCCCACGAGTTTTGAGATCCGTTCGGTGTTAAAGATCGAAACGCTTACTTCCAACAGTTTCGTGTTTCATCTGGGGTGCTTTACCTCCGCAAGAGGTGACACTACTTCGTGAATCGGTGGGTGTTTGCAGTTTCGAGACCAACCGATTCAAGGGACAGGCCCATTCCATCCAAAACTCCAGGGGATTCTCCTGTTGGCGAGAGGAGACACCCATCCACGAAAATTCGAATCTGGCGCGAAATCGCAGAGGGTGCCTTTCTCAGTGACAGGAGAGACAACTCTCGGAATCGGTTTGGTGCCAGCAACTTTGAGCCCCATCTATTTCGATGAACAGACCATTTCGTTGCTAAACGAAGGGGAGTCCGTCTTTCGGCGTGAGGAGACACCTCTCGACGAACTGTGCCTAAAACTAGCTCTGAGTTCAATGAGGGGCTGGGAACATCAATCAAAGTGCACTGAGGTGCTTCAAATAGCGAGAACAGACACCCCTCCAGAAAGCGGTGGGTATTAACCAGTTTTGGGATATATCTCTGTTCAGGAACTTTTCGGGCGAAAACGCAAACGCACACGGTGCTCCCTTTAAGCAAGAGGAGACTCCCCTTTGGTAAACCGTGCCTTGCAATTGGCGAGAAGTGACACTCCCCTGTAAAACTTTTTTCCACGAGTTTTGAGATCCGCCCGGTGTAAATAGCAATAGGGTGCTTCTCTCAGAGAGAGGAGACAACCGTTCTCGAAACGCTGACTTCCAACAGTTTCGTGTTTCAATCTGGGGTGCTTACCTCAGCGAGAGGTGACACAACTTCGTGATTCGGTGGGTGTTTGCAGTTTCGAGCCCAACCGACCAAGGAACAGGCCCATTCCATCCGAAACAAAAGGGGATTCTCCTGTTGTCGAGAGGAGACACCCAACCACTCTAAGGAATCTGGCGCGAAAATGCAGAGGGTACCTTTCTCCGTGACAGTTTCGCGCTTCATCTGGGTTGCTTACCTCCGCAAATCGGTGGGTTTTTGCAATTTCGAGCCCAACCATTTCGGAGAACAGGCCCATTCCATTTAAAACACACGGGGATTTTCTGGATGGCAAAAATCCTTATCAAGCGAAAACGCACTGGGTGCATTTCTCCGTGTAAGAAGACACCACTCTAAGGAATCGGTTGGTGCCACTTGCTTCGAGCCTCATATTGTTCGCTGAACATTTCGGTGCCAAACCCACGGGAGTCCGTCTTTAGTCGAGAGGAGACACCTCTCCGTTTAACTGTGCTTACAAACAGCTCTGAGCGGGGAATTTCAGTGAACGAGCTAGGGGTGCTTCTCATTGGCAGGAGTAGACACACCTCCAGAAAGCAGTGACAATCACCCAGTTTCGAAACCACCCTTTTACGAGATACTTTATGTTTCTGTCAAAAAAGGACAGGGTATCTCCTCCGCGATATGAGACACCCCTTCGTGAATCGGTTTCTGGGAAACAAGCAGTTTTGGTCCTTAACGCTACCCTAGGAGAGAAGAGACGAATTTCTGCGAAACGGTCACACCACTGGTTTTCAAAATAAATCTGTGTCGGATGCGCACTGTTTGTTTTCTCTCGGCATGAGCAAACACCCCTCCGGTGGGTGTCACCATCCGACTCGAAGAAGAGACTTTTCGAGCGGATTGCCAACCCGGTACCGATTCAGGAAGGAGCATCTCGAGCTGTAATCTTCGAAAACACACAAATACGTAGATAACTTCTCCGAAAACATCCACCGCTTGTGTGCCCCACTAGGGTCAATATCTCTCCCCTTTCAGCCAAAGCGCACTTGGTGTGCTTCTCTTGAACTTAATTCAGTTTTAAACCCCATCCTATTTAGGGGAGGGGCCGTTTCGATGCAAAACACACGGGGGTCACCCGGCTGCGAAACTGTGTCTGCAACCAATTTCAAGATCAATCCTGCGGGGAATATTCCGTTTTTTGTCATAAACACAGTGGTGCTTTTCAACTGCGAAAGGAGACACTTCTCAGAGAATCGGTAGATGCCACCAGCTTCAAGCCCCGATTCGGAGAAAACACCACTCCGTTCCAGAACACACGGCCGTGTGGAAAGGAGACACCCAAACGGGAAACCGTGCCTGTCACCAGTTTTGAGACCCATCTAGGCCGGAAAACAGGCCGTTTGTTCTCAAAAACACTGGGGTGCAATTTCGAAAGGACACACTCCTCTTTGAAACTGTTTTTTTTTTTCCCACGAGTTTTGAGATCCGTTCGGTGTTAAAGATCGAAACGCTTACTTCCAACAGTTTCGTGTTTCATCTGGGGTGCTTTACCTCCGCAAGAGGTGACACTACTTCGTGAATCGGTGGGTGTTTGCAGTTTCGAGACCAACCGATTCAAGGGACAGGCCCATTCCATCCAAAACTCCAGGGGATTCTCCTGTTGGCGAGAGGAGACACCCATCCACGAAAATTCGAATCTGGCGCGAAATCGCAGAGGGTGCCTTTCTCAGTGACAGGAGAGACAACTCTCGGAATCGGTTTGGTGCCAGCAACTTCGAGCCCCATCTATTTCGATGAACAGACCATTTCGTTGCTAAACGAAGGGGAGTCCGTCTTTCGACGAACTGTGCCTACAACTAGCTCTGAGCTCAATGAGGGGCTGGGAACATCAATCAAAGTGCACTGAGGTGCTTCTCATAGCGAGAACAGACACCCCTCCAGAAAGCGGTGGGTATTAACCAGTTTTGGGATATATCTCTGTTCAGGAACTTTTCGGGCGAAAACGCAAACGCACACGGTGCTCCCTTTAAGCAAGAGGAGACTCCCCTTTGGTAAACCGTGCCTTGCAATTGGCGAGAAGTGACACTCCCCTGTAAAACTTTTTTCCACGAGTTTTGAGATCCGCCCGGTGTAAATAGCAATAGGGTGCTTCTCTCAGAGAGAGGAGACAACCGTTCTCGAAACGCTGACTTCCAACAGTTTCGTGTTTCAATCTGGGGTGCTTACCTCAGCGAGAGGTGACACAACTTCGTGATTCGGTGGGTGTTTGCAGTTTCGAGCCCAACCGACCAAGGAACTGGCCCATTCCATCCGAAACACAAGGGGATTCTCCTGTTGTCGAGAGGAGACACCCAACCACGAAAATTCTTATCAGGCGAAAACGCATTGGGTGCATTTCTCCGTGTAAGAAGACACCACTCTAAGGAATCGGTTGGTGCCACTTGCTTCGAGCCTCATATTGTTCGCTGAACATTTCGGTGCCAAACCCACGAGAGTCCGTATTTAGTCGAGAGGAGACACCTCTCCGTTTAACTGTGCTTACAAACAGCTCTGAGCGGGGAATTTCAGTGAACGAGCTAGGGGTGCTTCTCATGGCAGGAGTAGACACACCTCCAGAAAGCAGTGACAATCACCCAGTTTCGAAACCACCCTTTTACGAGATACTTTATGTTTCTGTCAAAAAAGGACAGGGTATCTCCTCCGCGATATGAGACACCCCTTCGTGAATCGGTTTCTGGGGAACAAGCAGTTTTGGTCCTTAACGCTACCCTAGGGGAGAAGAGACGAATTTCTGGTTTTCAAAATAAATCTGTGTCGGATGCGCACTGTTTGTTTTCTCTCGGCATGAGCAAACACCCCTCCGGTGGGTGTCACCATCAGATTCGAAGAAGAGACTTTTCGAGCGGATTTATTTTTAAAACTGGTGCCAACCACCGATTCAGGAAGGAGCATCTCGTCCGAAAAACCGTTTTATATTTTTTCCCGTTTGGACAAAAAGAGACCGCATTTTTCTTGCAATGGGTTACAATTGGTGTAATTATCACACATTCACATCATTCAGTGTTTGTGATCCATTAAAGCACAACATATGACACAAGTACATAATTGCCTATTTGCATGGCTTTCAAACTTTATAATATAATTGTATAGAAAAGCTGCTCATGTTCTATCATTGAGTGAGGTAAAAAAGAAACCGCAAGACTCAAACAGCAATGCAATCTAAACTAACATCTGTGTCTGAGCAATAACTAACTACAATTTATTTTATTTTTTTGTCATTATTGTGACATGATACAGAAGAGAACAATTTGGAGAGAAAACACTGGCAGGAGATAATTACTTTTCGAAACTTGTAGCAACTGTAGCATGCTATGTTTTGGGCAATAATAATAATAATAATCGTTTATCCTACTGGAACCAACGTATGCTGTGGGAACAATTTTTAGAGAAGCGGATATTTTTTATACCATATCTGAAATGGCTTGAAAGCTATACCCCGGATCAGGGACACTTGATGCAGAAATACCGGTACAGAATCAGAACCATTTGGAGAGAAAACACTGCCAGGAAATAATCATGATATATCTTCGTGACATCAACAACTTTTCCCCAAACTTGCTCTTAACTTAGTACTCATAGGGCCACAACAATTGAAACATTTGACATACCAAATAGGAACCAACGTTTATCCTACTGGAACCAACGTATGCTTGTGGGAACAATTTTTAGAGAAGCGGACATTTTTTATACCATATCTGAAATGGCTTGAAGCTATACCCCGGATCAGGGACACTTGATGCAGAAATACCGGTACAGAATCAGAACCATTTGGAGAGAAAACACTGCCTGGAAATAATCATGATATATCTTCGTGACATCAACAACTTTTCCCCAAACTTGCTCTTAACTTAGTACTCATAGGGCCACAACAATTGAAACATTTGACATACCAAATAGGAACCAACGTTTATCCTGCTGGAACCAACATATCGTATGCTTTGGGAACAATTTAAGAGAAGCGGACATTTTTTATACTATATCTAAAATGGCTTCAAAGCAATACCCGAATCAGGGACACTTGATGCAGAAATACCGAATTAGAATGAGAACAATTTGGAGAGAAAACACTGCCAGGAAATAATGACTTTTCGAAACTTGTAGCAATTGTAGCATGCTGTGTTTTGGGCAATAATAATCATGATATATCTTTGTGACATAAACATTTGTGACATAGCCACTAGGAACCAACGTTTATCCTGCTGGAACCAACGTTATGCTGTGTGAACAATTATTGTAGTGAAGCGGACATTTTTTATACTTTGTCTGAAATGGCTTGAAAGCCTTACTCGAATCAGGGCAATTGATGCAGAAATACCGGTTTTAAATAAGAACAACCTGGAGAGAAAACACTGCCAGGAAATAATGACTTTTCGAAACTTGTAGCATGCTATGTTTTGGGCAATTTTAGATCTATACATCAATAACCAGGAAATATTTATGCGACCTTTACAGCTAACCACCCCAACTTTCTTTTAACTTAGTACTCCATAGGGCCACAACATTTTAAACATTTGACATAACAAATAGGAACCAACGTTTATCCTACTGGAACCAACGTATGCTTGTGGGAACAATTTTTAGAGAAGCGGATATTTTTTATACCATATCTGAAATGGCTTGAAAGCTATACCCCGGATCAGGGACACTTGATGCAGAAATACCGGTACAGAATCAGAACCATTTGGAGAGAAAACACTGCCAGGAAATAATCATGATATATCTTCGTGACATCAACAACTTTTCCCCAAACTTGCTCTTAACTTAGTACTCATAGGGCCACAACAATTGAAACATTTGACATACCAAATAGGAACCAACGTTTATCCTGCTGGAACCAACATATCGTATGCTTTGGGAACAATTTAAGAGAAGCGGACATTTTTTATACTATATCTAAAATGGCTTCAAAGCAATACCCGAATCAGGGACACTTGATGCAGAAATACCGAATTAGAATGAGAACAATTTGGAGAGAAAACACTGCCAGGAAATAATGACTTTTCGAAACTTGTAGCATGCTATGTTTTGGGCAATTTTAGATCTATACATCAATAACCTGGAAATATCTATGCGACCTTTACAGCTAACCACCCCAACTTTCTTTTAACTTAGTACTCCATAGGGCCACAACATTTTAAACATTTGACATAACAAATAGGAACCAACGTTTATCCTACTGGAACCAACGTATGCTTGTGGGAACAATTTTTAGAGAAGCGGATATTTTTTATACCATATCTGAAATGGCTTGAAAGCTATACCCCGGATCAGGGACACTTGATGCAGAAATACCGGTACAGAATCAGAACCATTTGGAGAGAAAACACTGCCAGGAAATAATCATGATATATCTTCGTGACATCAACAACTTTTCCCCAAACTTGCTCTTAACTTAGTACTCATAGGGCCACAACAATTGAAACATTTGACATACCAAATAGGAACCAACGTTTATCCTGCTGGAACCAACATATCGTATGCTTTGGGAACAATTTAAGAGAAGCGGACATTTTTTATACTATATCTAAAATGGCTTCAAAGCAATACCCGAATCAGGGACACTTGATGCAGAAATACCGAATTAGAATGAGAACAATTTGGAGAGAAAACACTGCCAGGAAATAATGACTTTTCGAAACTTGTAGCAATTGTAGCATGCTGTGTTTTGGGCAATTATAATCATGATATATCTTTGTGACATCAACAACTTTTCCCCAAACTTGCTCTTAACTTAGTACTCATAGGGCCACAACAATTGAAACATTTGACATACCAAATAGGAACCAACGTTTATCCTGCTGGAACCAACATATCGTATGCTTTGGGAACAATTTAAGAGAAGCGGACATTTTTTATACTATATCTAAAATGGCTTCAAAGCAATACCCGAATCAGGGACACTTGATGCAGAAATACTGAATTAGAATGAGAACAATTTGGAGAGAAAACACTGCCAGGAAATAATGACTTTTCGAAACTTGTAGCAATTGTAGCATGCTGTGTTTTGGGCAATTATAATCATGATATATCTTTGTGACATCAACAACTTTTCCCCAAACTTGCTCTTAACTTAGTACTCATAGGGCCACAACAATTGAAACATTTGACATACCAAATAGGAACCAACGTTTATCCTGCTGGAACCAACATATCGTATGCTTTGGGAACAATTTAAGAGAAGCGGACATTTTTTATACTATATCTAAAATGGCTTCAAAGCAATACCCGAATCAGGGACACTTGATGCAGAAATACCGAATTAGAATGAGAACAATTTGGAGAGAAAACACTGCCAGGAAATAATGACTTTTCGAAACTTGTAGCATGCTGTGTTTTGGGCAATTATAATCATGATATATCTTTGTGACATAAACATTTGTGACATAGCCACTAGGAACCAACGTTTATCCTGCTGGAACCAACGTTATGCTGTGTGAACAATTGTAGTGAAGCGGACATTTTTTATACTTTATCTGAAATGGCTTGAAAGCTTTACTCAGGACAATTGATGCAGAAATACCGGTTTTAAATAAGAACAACCTGGAGAGAAAACACTGCCAGGAAATAATGACTTTTCGAAACTTGTAGCATGCTATGTTTTGGGCCACAACATTTTAAACATTTGACATAACAAATAGGAACCAACGTTTATCCTACTGGAACCAACGTATGCTTGTGGGAACAATTTTTAGAGAAGCGGACATTTTTTATACCATATCTGAAATGGCTTGAATATACCCCGGATCCCCGGGACACTTGATACAGAAATACCGGTACAGAATCAGAACCATTTGGAGAGAAAACACTGCCAGGAAATAATCATGATATATCTTCGTGACATCAACAACTTTTCCCCAACTTTCAAAAAAAGGACAGGGTGCTCCCCTTCCGCGATATGAGACACTCCTTCGTGAATCGGTTTCTGCCACCAGTGGCGAGCTCCATCGAAGCGGAGATCAATCCTGTGGAACAAGCCGTTTTGGTCCTAAACGCTACCCTAGGAAAGAAGAGACAAAGTTCTGCGAAAAGGTCACATCACTGGTTTTCAAAATAAATCTGTCGGGATGCACACTGTTTGTTTTCTCTCGGCATGAGCAAACACCCCTCCGGTGGGTGTTTCCATCCGGTTTGAAGAAGAGACTTTTCGAGCGGATTTATTTTCAAAACTGGTGCCAACCACCGATTCAGGAAGGAGCATCTCGAGCTGTTTTCTTCGAAAACGCACAAATACGTAGAAACATCCACCGCTTGTGTGCCCCACTAGGGTCAAATATCTCTCCCCTTTAAGCCAAAAGCGCACTTGGTGTGCTTCTCTTGAACTTAATTCAGCTTTAAACCCCATTCTATTTAGGGCGAGGCCGTTTCGATGCAAAACACACGGGGGTCACCCGGCTGCGAAACTGTGTCTGCAACCAATTTCAAGATCAATCCTGCGGGGAATATTCTGGTTTTTGTCATAAACACAGTGGTGCTTTTCAACTGCGAATGGAGACACTTCTCAAAGAATCGGTAGATGCCACCAGCTTCAAGCCCCGATTCGGAGAAAACACCACTCCGTTCCAGAACACACGGCCGTGTGGAAAGGAGACACCCAAACGGGAAACCGTGCCTGTCACCAGTTTTGAGACCCATCTAGGCCGAAAACAGGCCGTTTGTTCTCAAAAACACTGGGTTGCAATTTCGAAAGGGACACACTCCTCTTTGAAACTGTTTTTTTTTTCCCACGAGTTTTGAGATCCGTTCGGTGTTGAAGATCGAAACGCTTACTTCCAACAGTTTCGTGTTTCATCTGGGGTGCTTTACCTCCGCAAGAGGTGACACTACTTCGTGAATCGGTGGGTGTTTGCAGTTTCGAGACCAACCGATTCAAGGGACAGGCCCATTCCATCCAAAACTCCAGGGGATTCTCCTGTTGGCGAGAGGAGACACCCATCCACGAAAATTCGAATCTGGCGCGAAATCGCAGAGGGTGCCTTTCTCAGTGACAGGAGAGACAACTCTCGGAATCGGTTTGGTGCCAGCAACTTCGAGCCCCATCTATTTCGATGAACAGACCATTTTCGTTGCTAAACGAAGGGGAGTCCGTCTTTCGGCGTGAGGAGACACCTCTCGACGAACTGTGCCTAAAACTAGCTCTGAGTTCAATGAGGGGCTGGGAACATCAATCAAAGTGCACTGAGGTGCTTCTCATAGCGAGAACAGACACCCCTCCAGAAAGCGGTGGGTATTAACCAGTTTTGGGATATATCTCTGTTCAGGAACTTTTCGGGCGAAAACGCAAACGCACACGGTGCTCCCTTTAAGCAAGAGGAGACTCCCCTTTGGTAAACCGTGCCTTGCAATTGGCGAGAAGTGACACTCCCCTGTAAAACTTTTTTCCACGAGTTTTGAGATCCGCCCGGTGTAAATAGCAATAGGGTGCTTCTCTCAGAGAGAGGAGACAACCGTTCTCGAAACGCTGACTTCCAACAGTTTCGTGTTTCAATCTGGGGTGCTTACCTCAGCGAGAGGTGACACAACTTCGTGATTCGGTGGGTGTTTGCAGTTTCGAGCCCAACCGACCAAGGAACAGGCCCATTCCATCCGAAACAAAAGGGGATTCTCCTGTTGTCGAGAGGAGACACCCAACCATTCTAAGGAATCTGGCGCGAAAATGCAGAGGGTACCTTTCTCCGTGACAGTTTCGCGCTTCATCTGGGTTGCTTACCTCCGCAAATCGGTGGGTTTTTGCAATTTCGAGCCCAACCATTTCGGAGAACAGGCCCATTCCATTTAAAACACACGGGGATTTTCTGGATGGCAAAAATCCTTATCAAGCGAAAACGCACTGGGTGCATTTCTCCGTGTAAGAAGACACCACTCTAAGGAATCGGTTGGTGCCACTTGCTTCGAGCCTCATATTGTTCGCTGAACATTTCGGTGCCAAACCCACGGGAGTCCGTCTTTAGTCGAGAGGAGACACCTCTCCGTTTAACTGTGCTTACAAACAGCTCTGAGCGGGGAATTTCAGTGAACGAGCTAGGGGTGCTTCTCATTGGCAGGAGTAGACACACCTCCAGAAAGCAGTGACAATCACCCAGTTTCGAAACCACCCTTTTACGAGATACTTTATGTTTCTGCCAAAAAAGGACAGGGTATCTCCTCCGCGATATGAGACACCCCTTCGTGAATCGGTTTCTGGGAAACAAGCAGTTTTGGTCCTTAACGCTACCCTAGGAGAGAAGAGACGAATTTCTGCGAAACGGTCACACCACTGGTTTTCAAAATAAATCTGTGTCGGATGCGCACTGTTTGTTTTCTCTCGGCATGAGCAAACACCCCTCCGGTGGGTGTCACCATCCGACTCGAAGAAGAGACTTTTCGAGCGGATTGCCAACCCGGTACCGATTCAGGAAGGAGCATCTCGAGCTGTAATCTTCGAAAACACACAAATACGTAGATAACTTCTCCGAAAACATCCACCGCTTGTGTGCCCCACTAGGGTCAATATCTCTCCCCTTTCAGCCAAAGCGCACTTGGTGTGCTTCTCTTGAACTTAATTCAGTTTTAAACCCCATCCTATTTAGGGGAGGGGCCGTTTCGATGCAAAACACACGGGGGTCACCCGGCTGCGAAACTGTGTCTGCAACCAATTTCAAGATCAATCCTGCGGGGAATATTCCGTTTTTTGTCATAAACACAGTGGTGCTTTTCAACTGCGAAAGGAGATACTTCTCAGAGAATCGGTAGATGCCACCAGCTTCAAGCCCCGATTCGGAGAAAACACCACTCCGTTCCAGAACACACGGCCGTGTGGAAAGGAGACACCCAAACGGGAAACCGTGCCTGTCACCAGTTTTGAGACCCATCTAGGCCGGAAAACAGGCCGTTTGTTCTCAAAAACACTGGGGTGCAATTTCGAAAGGACACACTCCTCTTTGAAACTGTTTTTTTTTTTCCCACGAGTTTTGAGATCCGTTCGGTGTTAAAGATCGAAACGCTTACTTCCAACAGTTTCGTGTTTCATCTGGGGTGCTTTACCTCCGCAAGAGGTGACACTACTTCGTGAATCGGTGGGTGTTTGCAGTTTCGAGACCAACCGATTCAAGGGACAGGCCCATTCCATCCAAAACTCCAGGGGATTCTCCTGTTGGCGAGAGGAGACACCCATCCACGAAAATTCGAATCTGGCGCGAAATCGCAGAGGGTGCCTTTCTCAGTGACAGGAGAGACAACTCTCGGAATCGGTTTGGTGCCAGCAACTTTGAGCCCCATCTATTTCGATGAACAGACCATTTCGTTGCTAAACGAAGGGGAGTCCGTCTTTCGGCGTGAGGAGACACCTCTCGACGAACTGTGCCTAAAACTAGCTCTGAGTTCAATGAGGGGCTGGGAACATCAATCAAAGTGCACTGAGGTGCTTCAAATAGCGAGAACAGACACCCCTCCAGAAAGCGGTGGGTATTAACCAGTTTTGGGATATATCTCTGTTCAGGAACTTTTCGGGCGAAAACGCAAACGCACACGGTGCTCCCTTTAAGCAAGAGGAGACTCCCCTTTGGTAAACCGTGCCTTGCAATTGGCGAGAAGTGACACTCCCCTGTAAAACTTTTTTCCACGAGTTTTGAGATCCGCCCGGTGTAAATAGCAATAGGGTGCTTCTCTCAGAGAGAGGAGACAACCGTTCTCGAAACGCTGACTTCCAACAGTTTCGTGTTTCAATCTGGGGTGCTTACCTCAGCGAGAGGTGACACAACTTCGTGATTCGGTGGGTGTTTGCAGTTTCGAGCCCAACCGACCAAGGAACAGGCCCATTCCATCCGAAACAAAAGGGGATTCTCCTGTTGTCGAGAGGAGACACCCAACCACTCTAAGGAATCTGGCGCGAAAATGCAGAGGGTACCTTTCTCCGTGACAGTTTCGCGCTTCATCTGGGTTGCTTACCTCCGCAAATCGGTGGGTTTTTGCAATTTCGAGCCCAACCATTTCGGAGAACAGGCCCATTCCATTTAAAACACACGGGGATTTTCTGGATGGCAAAAATCCTTATCAAGCGAAAACGCACTGGGTGCATTTCTCCGTGTAAGAAGACACCACTCTAAGGAATCGGTTGGTGCCACTTGCTTCGAGCCTCATATTGTTCGCTGAACATTTCGGTGCCAAACCCACGGGAGTCCGTCTTTAGTCGAGAGGAGACACCTCTCCGTTTAACTGTGCTTACAAACAGCTCTGAGCGGGGAATTTCAGTGAACGAGCTAGGGGTGCTTCTCATTGGCAGGAGTAGACACACCTCCAGAAAGCAGTGACAATCACCCAGTTTCGAAACCACCCTTTTACGAGATACTTTATGTTTCTGTCAAAAAAGGACAGGGTATCTCCTCCGCGATATGAGACACCCCTTCGTGAATCGGTTTCTGGGAAACAAGCAGTTTTGGTCCTTAACGCTACCCTAGGAGAGAAGAGACGAATTTCTGCGAAACGGTCACACCACTGGTTTTCAAAATAAATCTGTGTCGGATGCGCACTGTTTGTTTTCTCTCGGCATGAGCAAACACCCCTCCGGTGGGTGTCACCATCCGACTCGAAGAAGAGACTTTTCGAGCGGATTGCCAACCCGGTACCGATTCAGGAAGGAGCATCTCGAGCTGTAATCTTCGAAAACACACAAATACGTAGATAACTTCTCCGAAAACATCCACCGCTTGTGTGCCCCACTAGGGTCAATATCTCTCCCCTTTCAGCCAAAGCGCACTTGGTGTGCTTCTCTTGAACTTAATTCAGTTTTAAACCCCATCCTATTTAGGGGAGGGGCCGTTTCGATGCAAAACACACGGGGGTCACCCGGCTGCGAAACTGTGTCTGCAACCAATTTCAAGATCAATCCTGCGGGGAATATTCCGTTTTTTGTCATAAACACAGTGGTGCTTTTCAACTGCGAAAGGAGACACTTCTCAGAGAATCGGTAGATGCCACCAGCTTCAAGCCCCGATTCGGAGAAAACACCACTCCGTTCCAGAACACACGGCCGTGTGGAAAGGAGACACCCAAACGGGAAACCGTGCCTGTCACCAGTTTTGAGACCCATCTAGGCCGGAAAACAGGCCGTTTGTTCTCAAAAACACTGGGGTGCAATTTCGAAAGGACACACTCCTCTTTGAAACTGTTTTTTTTTTTCCCACGAGTTTTGAGATCCGTTCGGTGTTAAAGATCGAAACGCTTACTTCCAACAGTTTCGTGTTTCATCTGGGGTGCTTTACCTCCGCAAGAGGTGACACTACTTCGTGAATCGGTGGGTGTTTGCAGTTTCGAGACCAACCGATTCAAGGGACAGGCCCATTCCATCCAAAACTCCAGGGGATTCTCCTGTTGGCGAGAGGAGACACCCATCCACGAAAATTCGAATCTGGCGCGAAATCGCAGAGGGTGCCTTTCTCAGTGACAGGAGAGACAACTCTCGGAATCGGTTTGGTGCCAGCAACTTCGAGCCCCATCTATTTCGATGAACAGACCATTTCGTTGCTAAACGAAGGGGAGTCCGTCTTTCGACGAACTGTGCCTACAACTAGCTCTGAGCTCAATGAGGGGCTGGGAACATCAATCAAAGTGCACTGAGGTGCTTCTCATAGCGAGAACAGACACCCCTCCAGAAAGCGGTGGGTATTAACCAGTTTTGGGATATATCTCTGTTCAGGAACTTTTCGGGCGAAAACGCAAACGCACACGGTGCTCCCTTTAAGCAAGAGGAGACTCCCCTTTGGTAAACCGTGCCTTGCAATTGGCGAGAAGTGACACTCCCCTGTAAAACTTTTTTCCACGAGTTTTGAGATCCGCCCGGTGTAAATAGCAATAGGGTGCTTCTCTCAGAGAGAGGAGACAACCGTTCTCGAAACGCTGACTTCCAACAGTTTCGTGTTTCAATCTGGGGTGCTTACCTCAGCGAGAGGTGACACAACTTCGTGATTCGGTGGGTGTTTGCAGTTTCGAGCCCAACCGACCAAGGAACTGGCCCATTCCATCCGAAACACAAGGGGATTCTCCTGTTGTCGAGAGGAGACACCCAACCACGAAAATTCTTATCAGGCGAAAACGCATTGGGTGCATTTCTCCGTGTAAGAAGACACCACTCTAAGGAATCGGTTGGTGCCACTTGCTTCGAGCCTCATATTGTTCGCTGAACATTTCGGTGCCAAACCCACGAGAGTCCGTATTTAGTCGAGAGGAGACACCTCTCCGTTTAACTGTGCTTACAAACAGCTCTGAGCGGGGAATTTCAGTGAACGAGCTAGGGGTGCTTCTCATGGCAGGAGTAGACACACCTCCAGAAAGCAGTGACAATCACCCAGTTTCGAAACCACCCTTTTACGAGATACTTTATGTTTCTGTCAAAAAAGGACAGGGTATCTCCTCCGCGATATGAGACACCCCTTCGTGAATCGGTTTCTGGGGAACAAGCAGTTTTGGTCCTTAACGCTACCCTAGGGGAGAAGAGACGAATTTCTGGTTTTCAAAATAAATCTGTGTCGGATGCGCACTGTTTGTTTTCTCTCGGCATGAGCAAACACCCCTCCGGTGGGTGTCACCATCAGATTCGAAGAAGAGACTTTTCGAGCGGATTTATTTTTAAAACTGGTGCCAACCACCGATTCAGGAAGGAGCATCTCGTCCGAAAAACCGTTTTATATTTTTTCCCGTTTGGACAAAAAGAGACCGCATTTTTCTTGCAATGGGTTACAATTGGTGTAATTATCACACATTCACATCATTCAGTGTTTGTGATCCATTAAAGCACAACATATGACACAAGTACATAATTGCCTATTTGCATGGCTTTCAAACTTTATAATATAATTGTATAGAAAAGCTGCTCATGTTCTATCATTGAGTGAGGTAAAAAAGAAACCGCAAGACTCAAACAGCAATGCAATCTAAACTAACATCTGTGTCTGAGCAATAACTAACTACAATTTATTTTATTTTTTTGTCATTATTGTGACATGATACAGAAGAGAACAATTTGGAGAGAAAACACTGGCAGGAGATAATTACTTTTCGAAACTTGTAGCAACTGTAGCATGCTATGTTTTGGGCAATAATAATAATAATAATCGTTTATCCTACTGGAACCAACGTATGCTGTGGGAACAATTTTTAGAGAAGCGGATATTTTTTATACCATATCTGAAATGGCTTGAAAGCTATACCCCGGATCAGGGACACTTGATGCAGAAATACCGGTACAGAATCAGAACCATTTGGAGAGAAAACACTGCCAGGAAATAATCATGATATATCTTCGTGACATCAACAACTTTTCCCCAAACTTGCTCTTAACTTAGTACTCATAGGGCCACAACAATTGAAACATTTGACATACCAAATAGGAACCAACGTTTATCCTACTGGAACCAACGTATGCTTGTGGGAACAATTTTTAGAGAAGCGGACATTTTTTATACCATATCTGAAATGGCTTGAAGCTATACCCCGGATCAGGGACACTTGATGCAGAAATACCGGTACAGAATCAGAACCATTTGGAGAGAAAACACTGCCTGGAAATAATCATGATATATCTTCGTGACATCAACAACTTTTCCCCAAACTTGCTCTTAACTTAGTACTCATAGGGCCACAACAATTGAAACATTTGACATACCAAATAGGAACCAACGTTTATCCTGCTGGAACCAACATATCGTATGCTTTGGGAACAATTTAAGAGAAGCGGACATTTTTTATACTATATCTAAAATGGCTTCAAAGCAATACCCGAATCAGGGACACTTGATGCAGAAATACCGAATTAGAATGAGAACAATTTGGAGAGAAAACACTGCCAGGAAATAATGACTTTTCGAAACTTGTAGCAATTGTAGCATGCTGTGTTTTGGGCAATAATAATCATGATATATCTTTGTGACATAAACATTTGTGACATAGCCACTAGGAACCAACGTTTATCCTGCTGGAACCAACGTTATGCTGTGTGAACAATTATTGTAGTGAAGCGGACATTTTTTATACTTTGTCTGAAATGGCTTGAAAGCCTTACTCGAATCAGGGCAATTGATGCAGAAATACCGGTTTTAAATAAGAACAACCTGGAGAGAAAACACTGCCAGGAAATAATGACTTTTCGAAACTTGTAGCATGCTATGTTTTGGGCAATTTTAGATCTATACATCAATAACCAGGAAATATTTATGCGACCTTTACAGCTAACCACCCCAACTTTCTTTTAACTTAGTACTCCATAGGGCCACAACATTTTAAACATTTGACATAACAAATAGGAACCAACGTTTATCCTACTGGAACCAACGTATGCTTGTGGGAACAATTTTTAGAGAAGCGGATATTTTTTATACCATATCTGAAATGGCTTGAAAGCTATACCCCGGATCAGGGACACTTGATGCAGAAATACCGGTACAGAATCAGAACCATTTGGAGAGAAAACACTGCCAGGAAATAATCATGATATATCTTCGTGACATCAACAACTTTTCCCCAAACTTGCTCTTAACTTAGTACTCATAGGGCCACAACAATTGAAACATTTGACATACCAAATAGGAACCAACGTTTATCCTGCTGGAACCAACATATCGTATGCTTTGGGAACAATTTAAGAGAAGCGGACATTTTTTATACTATATCTAAAATGGCTTCAAAGCAATACCCGAATCAGGGACACTTGATGCAGAAATACCGAATTAGAATGAGAACAATTTGGAGAGAAAACACTGCCAGGAAATAATGACTTTTCGAAACTTGTAGCATGCTATGTTTTGGGCAATTTTAGATCTATACATCAATAACCTGGAAATATCTATGCGACCTTTACAGCTAACCACCCCAACTTTCTTTTAACTTAGTACTCCATAGGGCCACAACATTTTAAACATTTGACATAACAAATAGGAACCAACGTTTATCCTACTGGAACCAACGTATGCTTGTGGGAACAATTTTTAGAGAAGCGGACAATTTTTATACCATATCTGAAATGGCTTGAATATACCCCGGATCCCCGGGACACTTGATGCAGAAATACCGGTACAGAATCAGAACCATTTGGAGAGAAAACACTGCCAGGAAATAATCATGATATATCTTCGTGACATCAACAACTTTTCCCCAAACTTTCTCTTAACTTAGTACTCCATAGGGCCACAACCTTTTAAACATTTGACATACCAAATAGGAACCAACGTTTATCCTACTGGAACCAACGTATGCTGTGGGAACAATTTTTAGAGAAGCGGATATCTTTTATACCATATCTGAAATGGCTTGAAAGCTATACCCCGGATCAGGGACACTTGATGCAGAAATACCGGTACAGAATCAGAACCATTTGGAGAGAAAACACTGCCAGGAAATAATGACTTTACGAAACTTGTAGCAATTGTAGCATGCTGTGTTTTGGGCAATAATAATCATGATATATCTTTGTGACATAAACATTTGTGACATAGCCACTAGGAACCAACGTTTATCCTGCTGGAACCAACGTTATGCTCTGTGAACAATTGTAGTGAAGCGGACATTTTTTATACTTGTCTGAAATGGCTTGAAAGCCTTACTCGAATCAGGGCAATTGATGCAGAAATACCGGTTTTAAATAAGAACAACCTGGAGAGAAAACACTGCCAGGAAATAATGACTTTTCGAAACTTGTAGCATGCTATGTTTTGGGCAATTTTAGATCTATACATCAATAACCAGGAAATATCTATGCGACCTTTACAGCTAACCACCCCAACTTTCTTTTAACTTAGTACTCCATAGGGCCACAACATTTTAAACATTTGACATAACAAATAGGAACCAACGTTTATCCTACTGGAACCAACGTATGCTTGTGGGAACAATTTTTAGAGAAGCGGATATTTTTTATACCATATCTGAAATGGCTTGAGGTATACCCCGGATCAGGGACACTTGATGCAGAAATACCGGTACAGAATCAGAACCATTTGGAGAGAAAACACTGCCAGGAAATAATCATGATATATCTTCGTGACATCAACAACTTTTCCCCAAACTTGCTCTTAACTTAGTACTCATAGGGCCACAACAATTGAAACATTTGACATACCAAATAGGAACCAACGTTTATCCTGCTGGAACCAACATATCGTATGCTTTGGGATTAATTTAAGAGAAGCGGACATTTTTTATACTATATCTGAAATGGCTTCAAAGCAATACCCGAATCAGGGACACTTGATGCAGAAATACCGAATTAGAATGAGAACAATTTGGAGAGAAAACACTGCCAGGAAATAATGACTTTTCGAAACTTGTAGCAATTGTAGCATGCTGTGTTTTGGGCAATTATAATCATGATATATCTTTGTGACATCAACAACTTTTCCCCAAACTTGCTCTTAACTTAGTACTCATAGGGCCACAACAATTGAAACATTTGACATACCAAATAGGAACCAACGTTTATCCTGCTGGAACCAACATATCGTATGCTTTGGGAACAATTTAAGAGAAGCGGACATTTTTTATACTATATCTAAAATGGCTTCAAAGCAATACCCGAATCAGGGACACTTGATGCAGAAATACTGAATTAGAATGAGAACAATTTGGAGAGAAAACACTGCCAGGAAATAATGACTTTTCGAAACTTGTAGCAATTGTAGCATGCTGTGTTTTGGGCAATTATAATCATGATATATCTTTGTGACATCAACAACTTTTCCCCAAACTTGCTCTTAACTTAGTACTCATAGGGCCACAACAATTGAAACATTTGACATACCAAATAGGAACCAACGTTTATCCTGCTGGAACCAACATATCGTATGCTTTGGGAACAATTTAAGAGAAGCGGACATTTTTTATACTATATCTAAAATGGCTTCAAAGCAATACCCGAATCAGGGACACTTGATGCAGAAATACTGAATTAGAATGAGAACAATTTGGAGAGAAAACACTGCCAGGAAATAATGACTTTTCGAAACTTGTAGCAATTGTAGCATGCTGTGTTTTGGGCAATTATAATCATGATATATCTTTGTGACATCAACAACTTTTCCCCAAACTTGCTCTTAACTTAGTACTCATAGGGCCACAACAATTGAAACATTTGACATACCAAATAGGAACCAACGTTTATCCTGCTGGAACCAACATATCGTATGCTTTGGGAACAATTTAAGAGAAGCGGACATTTTTTATACTATATCTAAAATGGCTTCAAAGCAATACCCGAATCAGGGACACTTGATGCAGAAATACCGAATTAGAATGAGAACAATTTGGAGAGAAAACACTGCCAGGAAATAATGACTTTTCGAAACTTGTAGCATGCTGTGTTTTGGGCAATTATAATCATGATATATCTTTGTGACATAAACATTTGTGACATAGCCACTAGGAACCAACGTTTATCCTGCTGGAACCAACGTTATGCTGTGTGAACAATTGTAGTGAAGCGGACATTTTTTATACTTTATCTGAAATGGCTTGAAAGCTTTACTCAGGACAATTGATGCAGAAATACCGGTTTTAAATAAGAACAACCTGGAGAGAAAACACTGCCAGGAAATAATGACTTTTCGAAACTTGTAGCATGCTATGTTTTGGGCCACAACATTTTAAACATTTGACATAACAAATAGGAACCAACGTTTATCCTACTGGAACCAACGTATGCTTGTGGGAACAATTTTTAGAGAAGCGGACATTTTTTATACCATATCTGAAATGGCTTGAATATACCCCGGATCCCCGGGACACTTGATACAGAAATACCGGTACAGAATCAGAACCATTTGGAGAGAAAACACTGCCAGGAAATAATCATGATATATCTTCGTGACATCAACAACTTTTCCCCAACTTTCTCTTAACTTAGTACTCCATAGGGCCACAACCTTTTAAACATTTGACATACCAAATAGGAACCAACGTTTATCCTACTGGAACCAACGTATGCTGTGGGAACAATTTTTAGAGAAGCGGATATCTTTTATACCATATCTGAAATGGCTTGAAAGCTATACCCCGGATCAGGGACACTTGATGCAGAAATACCGGTACAGAATCAGAACCATTTGGAGAGAAAACACTGCCAGGAAATAATGACTTTACGAAACTTGTAGCAATTGTAGCATGCTGTGTTTTGGGCAATAATAATCATGATATATCTTTGTGACATAAACATTTGTGACATAGCCACTAGGAACCAACGTTTATCCTGCTGGAACCAACGTTATGCTCTGTGAACAATTGTAGTGAAGCGGACATTTTTAATACTTTGTCTGAAATGGCTTGAAAGCCTTACTCGAATCAGGGCAATTGATGCAGAAATACCGGTTTTAAATAAGAACAACCTGGAGAGAAAACACTGCCAGGAAATAATGACTTTTCGAAACTTGTAGCATGCTATGTTTTGGGCAATTTTAGATCTATACATCAATAACCAGGAAATATCTATGCGACCTTTACAGCTAACCACCCCAACTTTCTTTTAACTTAGTACTCCATAGGGCCACAACATTTTAGACATTTGACATAACAAATAGGAACCAACGTTTATCCTACTGGAACCAACGTATGCTGTGGGAACAATTTTAGAGAAGCGGACATTTTTTATACCACATCTGAAATGGCTTGAAGCTATACCCCGGATCAGGGACACTTGATGCAGAAATACCGGTACAGAATCAGAACCATTTGGAGAGAAAACACTGCCAGGAAATAATCATGATATATCTTCGTGACATCAACAACTTTTCCCCAAACTTGCTCTTAACTTAGTACTCATAGGGCCACAACAATTGAAACATTTGACATACCAAATAGGAACCAACGTTTATCCTGCTGGAACCAACGTATGCTTGTGGGAACAATTTTTAGAGAAGCGGACATTTTTTATACCATATCTGAAATGGCTTGAAGCTATACCCCGGATCCCCGGGACACTTGATGCAGAAATACCGGTACAGAATCAGAACCATTTGGAGAGAAAACACTGCCAGGAAATAATCATGATATATCTTCGTGACATCAACAACTTTTCCCCAAAATTGCTCTTAACTTAGTACTCATAGGGCCACAACAATTGAAACATTTGACATACCAAATAGGAACCAACGTTTATCCTACTGGAACCAACGTATGCTGTGGGAACAATTTTTAGAGAAGCGGATATTTTTTATACCATATCTGAAATGGCTTGAAAGCTATACCCCGGATCAGGGACACTTGATGCAGAATTACCGGTACAGAATCAGAACCATTTGGAGAGAAAACACTGCCAGGAAATAATCATGATATATCTTCGTGACATCAACAACTTTTCCCCAAAATTGCTCTTAACTTAGTACTCATAGGGCCACAACAATTGAAACATTTGACATACCAAATAGGAACCAACGTTTATCCTGCTGGAACCAACATATCTTATGCTTTGGGAACAATTTAAGAGAGGCGGACATTTTTTATACTATATCTAAAATGGCTTCAAAGCAATACCCGAATCAGGGACACTTGATGCAGAAATACCGAATTAGAATGAGAACAATTTGGAGAGAAAACACTGCCAGGAAATAATGACTTTTCGAAACTTGTAGCAATTGTAGCATGCTGTGTTTTGGGCAATTATAATCATGATATATCTTTGTGATATAAACATTTGTGACATAGCCACTAGGAACCAACGTTTATCCTGCTGGAACCAACGTTATGCTGTGTGAACAATTGTAGTGAAGCGGACATTTTTTATACTTTATCTGAAATGGCTTGAAAGCTTTACTCAGGACAATTGATACAGAAATACCGGTTTTAAATAAGAACAACCTGGAGAGAAAACACTGCCAGGAAATAATGACTTTTCGAAACTTGTAGCATGCTATGTTTTGGGCAATTTTAGATCTATACATCAATAACCAGGAAATATCTATGCGACCTTTACAGCTAACCACCCCAACTTTCTTTTAACTTAGTACTCCATAGGGCCACAACATTTTAAACATTTGACATAACAAATAGGAACCAACGTTTATCCTACTGGAACCAACGTATGCTTGTGGGAACAATTTTTAGAGAAGCGGACATTTTTTATACCATATCTGAAATGGCTTGAGGTATACCCCGGATCCCCGGGACACTTGATGCAGAAATACCGGTACAGAATCAGAACCATTTGGAGAGAAAACACTGCCAGGAAATAATCATGATATATCTTCTGTTGGCCTATATTGGGGAAGAGAAAAGACAAACTTTAAGATAGTCCTCCAGCATTAAACCAGGATCATTGCGAAAAGCCATGTAATTTAGACATGTCAAAATGGAAACCAACAAACACATATAATATTGTTATTGTCATAGTCAGTGTTTAGTCATTGTCCTAGTCATTATGATGAGTATTATCATTACTTATCTTTTTGCCTATTCTTTATCTTGCTTCTTGTTGCTTCTTCTTGCTTATTCTTCTTCTTGCTTTTACTTCTTCTGTTGGCCTATATTGGGGAAGAGAAAACACAAAATTTAAGATAAGTCCTCCATCATTAAACCAGGATCATTTCGAATGGCCATGTAATTTAGACATGTCGTAATGGAAACCAACAAAACATTTATGATATTGTTATTGTCATATTCAGTCTAAGTCATAGTCATTATTAAATTATTATTATTACTTATCTTTTTATTCTACTTCTTGCTTCTTTTTCTTGCTTCTCCTGCTTACTTCTTCTTCCTTCCTCTTCTGTTGGCCTATATTGGGGAAGAGAACAGACAAAATTAAAGATAGTCCTCCAGCATTAAACCAGGATCATTTCAAATAGCCATGTAATTTAGACATGTCAAAATGGAAACCAACAAACACATATAATATTGTTATTGTCATAGTCAGTCTTTAGTCATAGTCTTAGTCATCATGATGATGATTATTATTACTTATCTTTTTGCCTCTTCTTCTTCTTCTTGCTTCTTCTTCTTCTTGCTTATTCTTCTTCTTGTTTCTACTTCTTCTGTTGGCCTATATTGGGGAAGAGAAAAGACAAAATTTAAGATAGTCCTCCAGCATTAAACCAGGATCATTGCGAAAAGCCATGTAATTTAGACATGTCAAAATGGAAACCAACAAACACATATAATATTGTTATTGTCATAATCAGTGTTTAGTCATTGTCCTAGTCATTATGATGAGTATTATCATTACTTATCTTTTTGCCTATTCTTTATCTTGCTTCTTGTTGCTTCTTCTTGCTCCTTCTTCTTCTTGCTTTTACTTCTTCTGTTGGCCTATATTGGGGAAGAGAAAAGACAAAATTTAAGATAAGTCCTCCATCATTAAACCAGGATCATTTCGAATGGCCATGTAATTTAGACATGTCGTAATGGAAACCAACAAAACATTTATGATATTGTTATTGTCATAGTCAGTCTAAGTCATAGTCATTATTAAGATTATTATTATTACTTATCTTTTTATTCTACTTCTTCTTGCTTCTTTTTCTTGCTTCTCCTGCTTACTTCTTCTTGCTTCCTCTTCTGTTGGCCTATATTGGGGAAGAGAACAGACAAAATTAAAGATAGTCCTCCAGCATTAAACCAGGATCATTTCAAATAGCCATGTAATTTAGACATGTCAAAATGGAAACCAACAAAACATATATGATATTGTTATTGTGATAGTCAGTCTAAGTCATAGTCATTATTAAGATTATTACTATTACTTATCTTTTTATTCTTCTTCTTGCTTCTTTTTCTTGCTTCTCCTGCTTACTTCTTCTTGCTTCCTCTTCTGTTCCTCTTCTTCTTCCTATATTGGGGAAGAGAACAGACCAAATTGAATATAGTCCTTCAGCATTAAACCAGGATCATTGAAAATAGCCATGAAATTAAGACATGTCAAAATGGAAACCAAGAAAACATATAAAATATTGTTATTGTCATAGTCAGTCTTTAGTCATAGTCCTAGTCATCATGATGATTATTATTATTACTTATCTTTTTGCCTCTTCTTCTTCTTGCTTCTTTTTCTTCTTGCTTCTACTTCTTCTGTTGGCCTATATTGGGGAAGAGAAAAGACAAAATTTAAGATAGTCCTCCAGCATTAAACCAGGATCATTGCGAAAAGCCATGTAATTTAGACATGTCAAAATGGAAACCAACAAACACATATAATATTGTTATTGTCATAGTCAGTGTTTAGTCATTGTCCTAGTCATTATGATGAGTATTATCATTACTTATCTTTTTGCCTCTTCTTTATCTTGCTTCTTGTTGCTTCTTGTTGCTTCTTCTTCTTCTTGCTTATTCTTCTTCTTGCTTTTACTTCTGTTGGCCTATATTGGGGAAGAGAAAAGACCAAATTGAATAGTCCTTCAGCATTAAACCAGGATCATTGAAAATAGCCATGAAATTAAGACATGTCAAAATGGAAACCAAGAAAACATATAAAATATTGTTATTGTCATAGTCAGTCTTTAGTCATAGTCCTAGTCATCATGATGATGATTATTATTACTTATCTTTTTGCCTCTTCTTCTTCTTCTTGCTTCTTCTTCTTCTTGCTTATTCTTCTTCTTGCTTCTACTTCTTCTGTTGGCCTATATTGGGGAAGAGAAAAGACAAAATTTAAGATAGTCCTCCAGCATTAAACCAGGATCATTGAAAATAGCCATGTAATTTAGACATGTCGAAATGGAAACCAACAAAACATATATGATATTGTTATTGTGATAGTCAGTCTAAGTCATAGTGATTATTAAGATTATTACTATTACTTATCTTTTTATTCTTCTTCTTCTTGCTATATATAATATTGTTATTGTCATAGTCAGTGTTTAGTCATAGTCCTAGTCATCATGATGATGATTATTATTACTTATCTTTTTGCCTCTTCTTCTTCTTCTTGCTTCTTCTTCTTCTTGCTTATTATTCTTCTTCTTGCTTTTACTTCTTCTGTTGGCCTATATTGGGGAAGAGAAAAGACCAAATTTAAGATAAGTCCTCCATCATAAAACCAGGATCATTTCGAATGGCCATGTAATTTAGACATGTCGTAATGGAAACCAACAAAACATTTATGATATTGTTATTGTCATAGTCAGTCTAAGTCATAGTCATTATTAAGATTATTATTATTACTTATCTTTTTATTCTACTTCTTCTTGCTTCTTTTTCTTGCTTCTCCTGCTTACTTCTTCTTGCTTCCTCTTCTGTTGGCCTATATTGGGGAAGAGAACAGACAAAATTAAAGATAGTCCTCCAGCATTAAACCAGGATCATTTCAAATAGCCATGTAATTTAGACATGTCAAAATGGAAACCAACAAACACATATCATATTGTTATTGTCATAGTCAGTCTTTAGTCATAGTCCTAGTCATCATGATGATGATTATTATTACTTATCTTTTTGCCTCTTCTTCTTCTTCTTGCTTCTTCTTCTTCTTGCTTATTCTTCTTCTTGCTTTTACTTCTTCTGTTGGCCTATATTGGGGAAGAGAAAAGACAAAATTTAAGATAAGTCCTCCATCATAAAACCAGGATCATTTCGAATGGCCATGTAATTTAGACATGTCGTAATGGAAACCAACAAAACATTTATGATATTGTTATTGTCATAGTCAGTCTAAGTCATAGTCATTATTAAGATTATTATTATTACTTATCTTTTTATTCTACTTCTTCTTGCTTCTTTTTCTTGCTTCTCCTGCTTACTTCTTCTTGCTTCCTCTTCTGTTGGCCTATATTGGGGAAGAGAACAGACAAAATTAAAGATAGTCCTCCAGCATTAAACCAGGATCATTTCAAATAGCCATGTAATTTAGACATGTCAAAATGGAAACCAACAAACACATATAATATTGTTATTGTCATAGTCAGTCTTTAGTCATAGTCCTAGTCATCATGATGATGATTATTATTACTTATCTTTTTGCCTCTTCTTCTTCTTGCTTGCTTATTCTTCTTCTTGCTTCTACTTCTTCTGTTGGCCTATATTGGGGAAGAGAAAAGACAAAATTTAAGATAGTCCTCCAGCATTAAACCAGGATCATTTCGAATAGCCATGTAATTTAGACATGTCAAAATGGAAACCAACAAACACATATAATATTGTTATTGTCATAGTCAGTCTTTAGTCATAGTCCTAGTCATCATGATGATGATTATTATTACTTATCTTTTTGCCTCTTCTTGCTTCTTCTTCTTGCTTCTTCTTCTTGCTTCTTTTTCTTGCTTATTCTTCTTCTTGCTTCTACTTCTTCTGTTGGCCTATATTGGGGAAGAGAAAAGACAAACTTTAAGATAGTCCTCCAGTATTAAACCAGGATCATTTCGAATAGCCATGTAATTTAGACATGTCAAAATGGAAACCAACAAACACATAATATTGTTATAGTCATAGTCAGTGTTTAGTCATTGTCCTAGTCATTATGATGAGTATTATCATTACTTATCTTTTTGCCTCTTCTTTATCTTGCTTCTTCTTGCTTCTTCTTCTTCTTGCTTATTCTTCTTCTTGCTTCTACTTCTTGCTTCTACTTCTTCTGTTGGCCTATATTGGGGAAGAGAACAGACAAAATTAAAGATAGTCCTCCAGCATTAAACCAGGATCATTTCAAATAGCCATGTAATTTAGACATGTCAAAATGGAAACCAACAAACACATATAATATTGTTATTGTCATAGTCAGTCTTTAGTCATAGTCCTAGTCATCATGATGATGATTATTATTACTTATCTTTTTGCCTCTTCTTCTTCTTCTTGCTTCTTCTTCTTCTTGCTTATTCTTCTTCTTGCTTTTACTTCTTCTGTTGGCCTATATTGGGGAAGAGAAAAGACAAAATTTAAGATAAGTCCTCCATCATAAAACCAGGATCATTTCGAATGGCCATGTAATTTAGACATGTCGTAATGGAAACCAACAAAACATTTATGATATTGTTATTGTCATAGTCAGTCTAAGTCATAGTCATTATTAAGATTATTATTATTACTTATCTTTTTATTCTACTTCTTCTTGCTTCTTTTTCTTGCTTCTCCTGCTTACTTCTTCTTGCTTCCTCTTCTGTTGGCCTATATTGGGGAAGAGAACAGACAAAATTAAAGATAGTCCTCCAGCATTAAACCAGGATCATTTCAAATAGCCATGTAATTTAGACATGTCAAAATGGAAACCAACAAACACATATAATATTGTTATTGTCATAGTCAGTCTTTAGTCATAGTCCTAGTCATCATGATGATGATTATTATTACTTATCTTTTTGCCTCTTCTTCTTCTTGCTTGCTTATTCTTCTTCTTGCTTCTACTTCTTCTGTTGGCCTATATTGGGGAAGAGAAAAGACAAAATTTAAGATAGTCCTCCAGCATTAAACCAGGATCATTTCGAATAGCCATGTAATTTAGACATGTCAAAATGGAAACCAACAAACACATATAATATTGTTATTGTCATAGTCAGTCTTTAGTCATAGTCCTAGTCATCATGATGATTATTATTATTACTTATCTTTTTGCCTCTTCTTCTTCTTCTTGCTTCTTCTTCTTCTTGCTTATTCTTCTTCTTGCTTCTACTTCTTCTGTTGGCCTATATTGGGGAAGAGAAAAGACAAAATTTAAGATAGTCCTCCAGCATTAAACCAGGATCATTGCGAATAGCCATGTAATTTAGACATGTCGAAATGGAAACCAACAAAACATATATGATATTGTTATTGTGATAGTCAGTCTAAGTCATAGTCATTATTAAGATTATTACTATTACTTATCTTTTTATTCTTCTTCTTGCTTCTTTTTCTTGCTTCTCCTGCTTACTTCTTCTTGCTTCCTCTTCTGTTCCTCTTCTTCTTCCTATATTGGGGAAGAGAACAGACCAAATTGAATATAGTCCTTCAGCATTAAACCAGGATCATTGAAAATAGCCATGAAATTAAGACATGTCAAAATGGAAACCAAGAAAACATATAAAATATTGTTATTGTCATAGTCAGTCTTTAGTCATAGTCCTAGTCATCATGATGATTATTATTATTACTTATCTTTTTGCCTCTTCTTCTTCTTGCTTCTTTTTCTTCTTGCTTCTACTTCTTCTGTTGGCCTATATTGGGGAAGAGAAAAGACAAAATTTAAGATAGTCCTCCAGCATTAAACCAGGATCATTGCGAAAAGCCATGTAATTTAGACATGTCAAAATGGAAACCAACAAACACATATAATATTGTTATTGTCATAGTCAGTGTTTAGTCATTGTCCTAGTCATTATGATGAGTATTATCATTACTTATCTTTTTGCCTCTTCTTTATCTTGCTTCTTGTTGCTTCTTGTTGCTTCTTCTTCTTCTTGCTTTTACTTCTGTTGGCCTATATTGGGGAAGAGAAAAGACCAAATTGAATATAGTCCTTCAGCATTAAACCAGGATCATTGAAAATAGCCATGAAATTAAGACATGTCAAAATGGAAACCAAGAAAACATATAAAATATTGTTATTGTCATAGTCAGTCTTTAGTCATAGTCCTAGTCATTATGATGATGATTATTATTACTTATCTTTTTGCCTCTTCTTCTTCTTCTTGCTTCTTCTTCTTCTTGCTTATTCTTCTTCTTGCTTCTACTTCTTCTGTTGGCCTATATTGGGGAAGAGAAAAGACAAAATTTAAGATAGTCCTCCAGCATTAAACCAGGATCATTGCGAAAAGCCATGTAATTTAGACATGTCAAAATGGAAACCAACAAACACATATAATATTGTTATTGTCATAGTCAGTGTTTAGTCATTGTCCTAGTCATTATGATGAGTATTATCATTACTTATCTTTTTGCCTCTTCTTTATCTTGCTTCTTGTTGCTTCTTGTTGCTTCTTCTTCTTCTTGCTTATTCTTCTTCTTGCTTTTACTTCTGTTGGCCTATATTGGGGAAGAGAAAAGACCAAATTGAATAGTCCTTCAGCATTAAACCAGGATCATTGAAAATAGCCATGAAATTAAGACATGTCAAAATGGAAACCAAGAAAACATATAAAATATTGTTATTGTCATAGTCAGTCTTTAGTCATAGTCCTAGTCATTATGATGATGATTATTATTACTTATCTTTTTGCCTCTTCTTCTTCTTCTTGCTTCTTCTTCTTCTTGCTTATTCTTCTTCTTGCTTCTACTTCTTCTGTTGGCCTATATTGGGGAAGAGAAAAGACAAAATTTAAGATAGTCCTCCAGCATTAAACCAGGATCATTGAAAATAGCCATGTAATTTAGACATGTCGAAATGGAAACCAACAAAACATATATGATATTGTTATTGTGATAGTCAGTCTAAGTCATAGTGATTATTAAGATTATTACTATTACTTATCTTTTTATTCTTCTTCTTCTTGCTATATATAATATTGTTATTGTCATAGTCAGTGTTTAGTCATAGTCCTAGTCATCATGATGATGATTATTATTACTTATCTTTTTGCCTCTTCTTCTTCTTCTTGCTTCTTCTTCTTCTTGCTTATTATTCTTCTTGCTTTTACTTCTTCTGTTGGCCTATATTGGGGAAGAGAAAAGACAAAATTTAAGATAAGTCCTCCATCATAAAACCAGGACCATTTCGAATGGCCATGTAATTTAGACATGTCGTAATGGAAACCAACAAAACATTTATGATATTGTTATTGTCATAGTCAGTCTAAGTCATAGTCATTATTAAGATTATTATTATTACTTATCTTTTTATTCTACTTCTTCTTGCTTCTTTTTCTTGCTTCTCCTGCTTACTTCTTCTTGCTTCCTCTTCTGTTGGCCTATATTGGGGAAGAGAACAGACAAAATTAAAGATAGTCCTCCAGCATTAAACCAGGATCATTTCAAATAGCCATGTAATTTAGACATGTCAAAATGGAAACCAACAAACACATATAATATTGTTATTGTCATAGTCAGTCTTTAGTCATAGTCCTAGTCATCATGATGATGATTATTATTACTTATCTTTTTGCCTCTTCTTCTTCTTCTTGCTTCTTCTTCTTCTTGCTTATTCTTCTTCTTGCTTTTACTTCTTCTGTTGGCCTATATTGGGGAAGAGAAAAGACAAAATTTAAGATAAGTCCTCCATCATAAAACCAGGATCATTTCGAATGGCCATGTAATTTAGACATGTCGTAATGGAAACCAACAAAACATTTATGATATTGTTATTGTCATAGTCAGTCTAAGTCATAGTCATTATTAAGATTATTATTATTACTTATCTTTTTATTCTACTTCTTCTTGCTTCTTTTTCTTGCTTCTCCTGCTTACTTCTTCTTGCTTCCTCTTCTGTTGGCCTATATTGGGGAAGAGAACAGACAAAATTAAAGATAGTCCTCCAGCATTAAACCAGGATCATTTCAAATAGCCATGTAATTTAGACATGTCAAAATGGAAACCAACAAACACATATAATATTGTTATTGTCATAGTCAGTCTTTAGTCATAGTCCTAGTCATCATGATGATGATTATTATTACTTATCTTTTTGCCTCTTCTTCTTCTTGCTTGCTTATTCTTCTTCTTGCTTCTACTTCTTCTGTTGGCCTATATTGGGGAAGAGAAAAGACAAAATTTAAGATAGTCCTCCAGCATTAAACCAGGATCATTTCGAATAGCCATGTAATTTAGACATGTCAAAATGGAAACCAACAAACACATATAATATTGTTATTGTCATAGTCAGTCTTTAGTCATAGTCCTAGTCATCATGATGATGATTATTATTACTTATCTTTTTGCCTCTTCTTCTTCTTCTTGCTTCTTCTTCTTCTTGCTTATTCTTCTTCTTGCTTCTACTTCTTCTGTTGGCCTATATTGGGGAAGAGAAAAGACAAAATTTAAGATAGTCCTCCAGCATTAAACCAGGATCATTGCGAATAGCCATGTAATTTAGACATGTCGAAATGGAAACCAACAAAACATATATGATATTGTTATTGTGATAGTCAGTCTAAGTCATAGTCATTATTAAGATTATTACTATTACTTATCTTTTTATTCTTCTTCTTGCTTCTTTTTCTTGCTTCTCCTGCTTACTTCTTCTTGCTTCCTCTTCTGTTCCTCTTCTTCTTCCTATATTGGGGAAGAGAACAGACCAAATTGAATATAGTCCTTCAGCATTAAACCAGGATCATTGAAAATAGCCATGAAATTAAGACATGTCAAAATGGAAACCAAGAAAACATATAAAATATTGTTATTGTCATAGTCAGTCTTTAGTCATAGTCCTAGTCATCATGATGATTATTATTATTACTTATCTTTTTGCCTCTTCTTCTTCTTGCTTCTTTTTCTTCTTGCTTCTTTTTCTTCTTGCTTCTACTTCTTCTGTTGGCCTATATTGGGGAAGAGAAAAGACAAAATTTAAGATAGTCCTCCAGCATTAAACCAGGATCATTGCGAAAAGCCATGTAATTTAGACATGTCAAAATGGAAACCAACAAACACATATAATATTGTTATTGTCATAGTCAGTGTTTAGTCATTGTCCTAGTCATTATGATGAGTATTATCATTACTTATCTTTTTGCCTCTTCTTTATCTTGCTTCTTGTTGCTTCTTGTTGCTTCTTCTTCTTCTTGCTTATTCTTCTTCTTGCTTTTACTTCTGTTGGCCTATATTGGGGAAGAGAAAAGACCAAATTGAATAGTCCTTCAGCATTAAACCAGGATCATTGAAAATAGCCATGAAATTAAGACATGTCAAAATGGAAACCAAGAAAACATATAAAATATTGTTATTGTCATAGTCAGTCTTTAGTCATAGTCCTAGTCATCATGATGATGATTATTATTACTTATCTTTTTGCCTCTTCTTCTTCTTCTTGCTTCTTCTTCTTCTTGCTTATTCTTCTTCTTGCTTCTACTTCTTCTGTTGGCCTATATTGGGGAAGAGAAAAGACAAAATTTAAGATAGTCCTCCAGCATTAAACCAGGATCATTGAAAATAGCCATGTAATTTAGACATGTCGAAATGGAAACCAACAAAACATATATGATATTGTTATTGTGATAGTCAGTCTAAGTCATAGTGATTATTAAGATTATTACTATTACTTATCTTTTTATTCTTCTTCTTCTTGCTATATATAATATTGTTATTGTCATAGTCAGTGTTAAGTCATAGTCCTAGTCATCATGATGATGATTATTATTACTTATCTTTTTGCCTCTTCTTCTTCTTCTTGCTTCTTCTTCTTCTTGCTTATTATTCTTCTTCTTGCTTTTACTTCTTCTGTTGGCCTATATTGGGGAAGAGAAAAGACCAAATTTAAGATAAGTCCTCCATCATAAAACCAGGATCATTTCGAATGGCCATGTAATTTAGACATGTCGTAATGGAAACCAACAAAACATTTATGATATTGTTATTGTCATAGTCAGTCTAAGTCATAGTCATTATTAAGATTATTATTATTACTTATCTTTTTATTCTACTTCTTCTTGCTTCTTTTTCTTGCTTCTCCTGCTTACTTCTTCTTGCTTCCTCTTCTGTTGGCCTATATTGGGGAAGAGAACAGACAAAATTAAAGATAGTCCTCCAGCATTAAACCAGGATCATTTCAAATAGCCATGTAATTTAGACATGTCAAAATGGAAACCAACAAACACATATCATATTGTTATTGTCATAGTCAGTCTTTAGTCATAGTCCTAGTCATCATGATGATGATTATTATTACTTATCTTTTTGCCTCTTCTTCTTCTTCTTGCTTCTTCTTCTTCTTGCTTATTCTTCTTCTTGCTTTTACTTCTTCTGTTGGCCTATATTGGGGAAGAGAAAAGACAAAATTTAAGATAAGTCCTCCATCATAAAACCAGGATCATTTCGAATGGCCATGTAATTTAGACATGTCGTAATGGAAACCAACAAAACATTTATGATATTGTTATTGTCATAGTCAGTCTAAGTCATAGTCATTATTAAGATTATTATTATTACTTATCTTTTTATTCTACTTCTTCTTGCTTCTTTTTCTTGCTTCTCCTGCTTACTTCTTCTTGCTTCCTCTTCTGTTGGCCTATATTGGGGAAGAGAACAGACAAAATTAAAGATAGTCCTCCAGCATTAAACCAGGATCATTTCAAATAGCCATGTAATTTAGACATGTCAAAATGGAAACCAACAAACACATATAATATTGTTATTGTCATAGTCAGTCTTTAGTCATAGTCCTAGTCATCATGATGATGATTATTATTACTTATCTTTTTGCCTCTTCTTCTTCTTGCTTGCTTATTCTTCTTCTTGCTTCTACTTCTTCTGTTGGCCTATATTGGGGAAGAGAAAAGACAAAATTTAAGATAGTCCTCCAGCATTAAACCAGGATCATTTCGAATAGCCATGTAATTTAGACATGTCAAAATGGAAACCAACAAACACATATAATATTGTTATTGTCATAGTCAGTCTTTAGTCATAGTCCTAGTCATCATGATGATGATTATTATTACTTATCTTTTTGCCTCTTCTTCTTCTTCTTGCTTCTTCTTCTTCTTGCTTATTCTTCTTCTTGCTTCTACTTCTTCTGTTGGCCTATATTGGGGAAGAGAAAAGACAAAATTTAAGATAGTCCTCCAGCATTAAACCAGGATCATTGCGAATAGCCATGTAATTTAGACATGTCGAAATGGAAACCAACAAAACATATATGATATTGTTATTGTGATAGTCAGTCTAAGTCATAGTCATTATTAAGATTATTACTATTACTTATCTTTTTATTCTTCTTCTTGCTTCTTTTTCTTGCTTCTCCTGCTTACTTCTTCTTGCTTCCTCTTCTGTTCCTCTTCTTCTTCCTATATTGGGGAAGAGAACAGACCAAATTGAATATAGTCCTTCAGCATTAAACCAGGATCATTGAAAATAGCCATGAAATTAAGACATGTCAAAATGGAAACCAAGAAAACATATAAAATATTGTTATTGTCATAGTCAGTCTTTAGTCATAGTCCTAGTCATCATGATGATTATTATTATTACTTATCTTTTTGCCTCTTCTTCTTCTTGCTTGCTTATTCTTCTTCTTGCTTCTACTTCTTCTGTTGGCCTATATTGGGGAAGAGAAAAGACAAAATTTAAGATAGTCCTCCAGCATTAAACCAGGATCATTGCGAAAAGCCATGTAATTTAGACATGTCAAAATGGAAACCAACAAACACATATAATATTGTTATTGTCATAGTCAGTGTTTAGTCATTGTCCTAGTCATTATGATGAGTATTATCATTACTTATCTTTTTGCCTCTTCTTTATCTTGCTTCTTGTTGCTTCTTGTTGCTTCTTCTTCTTCTTGCTTATTCTTCTTCTTGCTTTTACTTCTGTTGGCCTATATTGGGGAAGAGAAAAGACCAAATTGAATAGTCCTTCAGCATTAAACCAGGATCATTGAAAATAGCCATGAAATTAAGACATGTCAAAATGGAAACCAAGAAAACATATAAAATATTGTTATTGTCATAGTCAGTCTTTAGTCATAGTCCTAGTCATCATGATGATGATTATTATTACTTATCTTTTTGCCTCTTCTTCTTCTTCTTGCTTCTTCTTCTTCTTGCTTATTCTTCTTCTTGCTTCTACTTCTTCTGTTGGCCTATATTGGGGAAGAGAAAAGACAAAATTTAAGATAGTCCTCCAGCATTAAACCAGGATCATTGAAAATAGCCATGTAATTTAGACATGTCGAAATGGAAACCAACAAAACATATATGATATTGTTATTGTGATAGTCAGTCTAAGTCATAGTGATTATTAAGATTATTACTATTACTTATCTTTTTATTCTTCTTCTTCTTGCTATATATAATATTGTTATTGTCATAGTCAGTGTTAAGTCATAGTCCTAGTCATCATGATGATGATTATTATTACTTATCTTTTTGCCTCTTCTTCTTCTTCTTGCTTCTTCTTCTTCTTGCTTATTATTCTTCTTCTTGCTTTTACTTCTTCTGTTGGCCTATATTGGGGAAGAGAAAAGACCAAATTTAAGATAAGTCCTCCATCATAAAACCAGGATCATTTCGAATGGCCATGTAATTTAGACATGTCGTAATGGAAACCAACAAAACATTTATGATATTGTTATTGTCATAGTCAGTCTAAGTCATAGTCATTATTAAGATTATTATTATTACTTATCTTTTTATTCTACTTCTTCTTGCTTCTTTTTCTTGCTTCTCCTGCTTACTTCTTCTTGCTTCCTCTTCTGTTGGCCTATATTGGGGAAGAGAACAGACAAAATTAAAGATAGTCCTCCAGCATTAAACCAGGATCATTTCAAATAGCCATGTAATTTAGACATGTCAAAATGGAAACCAACAAACACATATCATATTGTTATTGTCATAGTCAGTCTTTAGTCATAGTCCTAGTCATCATGATGATGATTATTATTACTTATCTTTTTGCCTCTTCTTCTTCTTCTTGCTTCTTCTTCTTCTTGCTTATTCTTCTTCTTGCTTTTACTTCTTCTGTTGGCCTATATTGGGGAAGAGAAAAGACAAAATTTAAGATAAGTCCTCCATCATAAAACCAGGATCATTGCGAAAAGCCATGTAATTTAGACATGTCAAAATGGAAACCAACAAACACATATAATATTGTTATTGTCATAGTCAGTGTTTAGTCATTGTCCTAGTCATTATGATGAGTATTATCATTACTTATCTTTTTGCCTCTTCTTTATCTTGCTTCTTGTTGCTTCTTGTTGCTTCTTCTTCTTCTTGCTTATTCTTCTTCTTGCTTTTACTTCTGTTGGCCTATATTGGGGAAGAGAAAAGACCAAATTGAATAGTCCTTCAGCATTAAACCAGGATCATTGAAAATAGCCATGAAATTAAGACATGTCAAAATGGAAACCAAGAAAACATATAAAATATTGTTATTGTCATAGTCAGTCTTTAGTCATAGTCCTAGTCATCATGATGATGATTATTATTACTTATCTTTTTGCCTCTTCTTCTTCTTCTTGCTTCTTCTTCTTCTTGCTTATTCTTCTTCTTGCTTCTACTTCTTCTGTTGGCCTATATTGGGGAAGAGAAAAGACAAAATTTAAGATAGTCCTCCAGCATTAAACCAGGATCATTGAAAATAGCCATGTAATTTAGACATGTCGAAATGGAAACCAACAAAACATATATGATATTGTTATTGTGATAGTCAGTCTAAGTCATAGTGATTATTAAGATTATTACTATTACTTATCTTTTTATTCTTCTTCTTCTTGCTATATATAATATTGTTATTGTCATAGTCAGTGTTAAGTCATAGTCCTAGTCATCATGATGATGATTATTATTACTTATCTTTTTGCCTCTTCTTCTTCTTCTTGCTTCTTCTTCTTCTTGCTTATTATTCTTCTTCTTGCTTTTACTTCTTCTGTTGGCCTATATTGGGGAAGAGAAAAGACCAAATTTAAGATAAGTCCTCCATCATAAAACCAGGATCATTTCGAATGGCCATGTAATTTAGACATGTCGTAATGGAAACCAACAAAACATTTATGATATTGTTATTGTCATAGTCAGTCTAAGTCATAGTCATTATTAAGATTATTATTATTACTTATCTTTTTATTCTACTTCTTCTTGCTTCTTTTTCTTGCTTCTCCTGCTTACTTCTTCTTGCTTCCTCTTCTGTTGGCCTATATTGGGGAAGAGAACAGACAAAATTAAAGATAGTCCTCCAGCATTAAACCAGGATCATTTCAAATAGCCATGTAATTTAGACATGTCAAAATGGAAACCAACAAACACATATCATATTGTTATTGTCATAGTCAGTCTTTAGTCATAGTCCTAGTCATCATGATGATGATTATTATTACTTATCTTTTTGCCTCTTCTTCTTCTTCTTGCTTCTTCTTCTTCTTGCTTATTCTTCTTCTTGCTTTTACTTCTTCTGTTGGCCTATATTGGGGAAGAGAAAAGACAAAATTTAAGATAAGTCCTCCATCATAAAACCAGGATCATTTCGAATGGCCATGTAATTTAGACATGTCGTAATGGAAACCAACAAAACATTTATGATATTGTTATTGTCATAGTCAGTCTAAGTCATAGTCATTATTAAGATTATTATTATTACTTATCTTTTTATTCTACTTCTTCTTGCTTCTTTTTCTTGCTTCTCCTGCTTACTTCTTCTTGCTTCCTCTTCTGTTGGCCTATATTGGGGAAGAGAACAGACAAAATTAAAGATAGTCCTCCAGCATTAAACCAGGATCATTTCAAATAGCCATGTAATTTAGACATGTCAAAATGGAAACCAACAAACACATATAATATTGTTATTGTCATAGTCAGTCTTTAGTCATAGTCCTAGTCATCATGATGATGATTATTATTACTTATCTTTTTGCCTCTTCTTCTTCTTGCTTGCTTATTCTTCTTCTTGCTTCTACTTCTTCTGTTGGCCTATATTGGGGAAGAGAAAAGACAAAATTTAAGATAGTCCTCCAGCATTAAACCAGGATCATTTCGAATAGCCATGTAATTTAGACATGTCAAAATGGAAACCAACAAACACATATAATATTGTTATTGTCATAGTCAGTCTTTAGTCATAGTCCTAGTCATCATGATGATGATTATTATTACTTATCTTTTTGCCTCTTCTTCTTCTTCTTGCTTCTTCTTCTTCTTGCTTATTCTTCTTCTTGCTTCTACTTCTTCTGTTGGCCTATATTGGGGAAGAGAAAAGACAAAATTTAAGATAGTCCTCCAGCATTAAACCAGGATCATTGCGAATAGCCATGTAATTTAGACATGTCGAAATGGAAACCAACAAAACATATATGATATTGTTATTGTGATAGTCAGTCTAAGTCATAGTCATTATTAAGATTATTACTATTACTTATCTTTTTATTCTTCTTCTTGCTTCTTTTTCTTGCTTCTCCTGCTTACTTCTTCTTGCTTCCTCTTCTGTTCCTCTTCTTCTTCCTATATTGGGGAAGAGAACAGACCAAATTGAATATAGTCCTTCAGCATTAAACCAGGATCATTGAAAATAGCCATGAAATTAAGACATGTCAAAATGGAAACCAAGAAAACATATAAAATATTGTTATTGTCATAGTCAGTCTTTAGTCATAGTCCTAGTCATCATGATGATTATTATTATTACTTATCTTTTTGCCTCTTCTTCTTCTTGCTTGCTTATTCTTCTTCTTGCTTCTACTTCTTCTGTTGGCCTATATTGGGGAAGAGAAAAGACAAAATTTAAGATAGTCCTCCAGCATTAAACCAGGATCATTGCGAAAAGCCATGTAATTTAGACATGTCAAAATGGAAACCAACAAACACATATAATATTGTTATTGTCATAGTCAGTGTTTAGTCATTGTCCTAGTCATTATGATGAGTATTATCATTACTTATCTTTTTGCCTCTTCTTTATCTTGCTTCTTGTTGCTTCTTGTTGCTTCTTCTTCTTCTTGCTTATTCTTCTTCTTGCTTTTACTTCTGTTGGCCTATATTGGGGAAGAGAAAAGACCAAATTGAATAGTCCTTCAGCATTAAACCAGGATCATTGAAAATAGCCATGAAATTAAGACATGTCAAAATGGAAACCAAGAAAACATATAAAATATTGTTATTGTCATAGTCAGTCTTTAGTCATAGTCCTAGTCATCATGATGATGATTATTATTACTTATCTTTTTGCCTCTTCTTCTTCTTCTTGCTTCTTCTTCTTCTTGCTTATTCTTCTTCTTGCTTCTACTTCTTCTGTTGGCCTATATTGGGGAAGAGAAAAGACAAAATTTAAGATAGTCCTCCAGCATTAAACCAGGATCATTGAAAATAGCCATGTAATTTAGACATGTCGAAATGGAAACCAACAAAACATATATGATATTGTTATTGTGATAGTCAGTCTAAGTCATAGTGATTATTAAGATTATTACTATTACTTATCTTTTTATTCTTCTTCTTCTTGCTATATATAATATTGTTATTGTCATAGTCAGTGTTAAGTCATAGTCCTAGTCATCATGATGATGATTATTATTACTTATCTTTTTGCCTCTTCTTCTTCTTCTTGCTTCTTCTTCTTCTTGCTTATTATTCTTCTTCTTGCTTTTACTTCTTCTGTTGGCCTATATTGGGGAAGAGAAAAGACCAAATTTAAGATAAGTCCTCCATCATAAAACCAGGATCATTTCGAATGGCCATGTAATTTAGACATGTCGTAATGGAAACCAACAAAACATTTATGATATTGTTATTGTCATAGTCAGTCTAAGTCATAGTCATTATTAAGATTATTATTATTACTTATCTTTTTATTCTACTTCTTCTTGCTTCTTTTTCTTGCTTCTCCTGCTTACTTCTTCTTGCTTCCTCTTCTGTTGGCCTATATTGGGGAAGAGAACAGACAAAATTAAAGATAGTCCTCCAGCATTAAACCAGGATCATTTCAAATAGCCATGTAATTTAGACATGTCAAAATGGAAACCAACAAACACATATCATATTGTTATTGTCATAGTCAGTCTTTAGTCATAGTCCTAGTCATCATGATGATGATTATTATTACTTATCTTTTTGCCTCTTCTTCTTCTTCTTGCTTCTTCTTCTTCTTGCTTATTCTTCTTCTTGCTTTTACTTCTTCTGTTGGCCTATATTGGGGAAGAGAAAAGACAAAATTTAAGATAAGTCCTCCATCATAAAACCAGGATCATTGCGAAAAGCCATGTAATTTAGACATGTCAAAATGGAAACCAACAAACACATATAATATTGTTATTGTCATAGTCAGTGTTTAGTCATTGTCCTAGTCATTATGATGAGTATTATCATTACTTATCTTTTTGCCTCTTCTTTATCTTGCTTCTTGTTGCTTCTTGTTGCTTCTTCTTCTTCTTGCTTATTCTTCTTCTTGCTTTTACTTCTGTTGGCCTATATTGGGGAAGAGAAAAGACCAAATTGAATAGTCCTTCAGCATTAAACCAGGATCATTGAAAATAGCCATGAAATTAAGACATGTCAAAATGGAAACCAAGAAAACATATAAAATATTGTTATTGTCATAGTCAGTCTTTAGTCATAGTCCTAGTCATCATGATGATGATTATTATTACTTATCTTTTTGCCTCTTCTTCTTCTTCTTGCTTCTTCTTCTTCTTGCTTATTCTTCTTCTTGCTTCTACTTCTTCTGTTGGCCTATATTGGGGAAGAGAAAAGACAAAATTTAAGATAGTCCTCCAGCATTAAACCAGGATCATTGAAAATAGCCATGTAATTTAGACATGTCGAAATGGAAACCAACAAAACATATATGATATTGTTATTGTGATAGTCAGTCTAAGTCATAGTGATTATTAAGATTATTACTATTACTTATCTTTTTATTCTTCTTCTTCTTGCTATATATAATATTGTTATTGTCATAGTCAGTGTTAAGTCATAGTCCTAGTCATCATGATGATGATTATTATTACTTATCTTTTTGCCTCTTCTTCTTCTTCTTGCTTCTTCTTCTTCTTGCTTATTATTCTTCTTCTTGCTTTTACTTCTTCTGTTGGCCTATATTGGGGAAGAGAAAAGACCAAATTTAAGATAAGTCCTCCATCATAAAACCAGGATCATTTCGAATGGCCATGTAATTTAGACATGTCGTAATGGAAACCAACAAAACATTTATGATATTGTTATTGTCATAGTCAGTCTAAGTCATAGTCATTATTAAGATTATTATTATTACTTATCTTTTTATTCTACTTCTTCTTGCTTCTTTTTCTTGCTTCTCCTGCTTACTTCTTCTTGCTTCCTCTTCTGTTGGCCTATATTGGGGAAGAGAACAGACAAAATTAAAGATAGTCCTCCAGCATTAAACCAGGATCATTTCAAATAGCCATGTAATTTAGACATGTCAAAATGGAAACCAACAAACACATATCATATTGTTATTGTCATAGTCAGTCTTTAGTCATAGTCCTAGTCATCATGATGATGATTATTATTACTTATCTTTTTGCCTCTTCTTCTTCTTCTTGCTTCTTCTTCTTCTTGCTTATTCTTCTTCTTGCTTTTACTTCTTCTGTTGGCCTATATTGGGGAAGAGAAAAGACAAAATTTAAGATAAGTCCTCCATCATAAAACCAGGATCATTTCGAATGGCCATGTAATTTAGACATGTCGTAATGGAAACCAACAAAACATTTATGATATTGTTATTGTCATAGTCAGTCTAAGTCATAGTCATTATTAAGATTATTATTATTACTTATCTTTTTATTCTACTTCTTCTTGCTTCTTTTTCTTGCTTCTCCTGCTTACTTCTTCTTGCTTCCTCTTCTGTTGGCCTATATTGGGGAAGAGAACAGACAAAATTAAAGATAGTCCTCCAGCATTAAACCAGGATCATTTCAAATAGCCATGTAATTTAGACATGTCAAAATGGAAACCAACAAACACATATAATATTGTTATTGTCATAGTCAGTCTTTAGTCATAGTCCTAGTCATCATGATGATGATTATTATTACTTATCTTTTTGCCTCTTCTTCTTCTTGCTTGCTTATTCTTCTTCTTGCTTCTACTTCTTCTGTTGGCCTATATTGGGGAAGAGAAAAGACAAAATTTAAGATAGTCCTCCAGCATTAAACCAGGATCATTTCGAATAGCCATGTAATTTAGACATGTCAAAATGGAAACCAACAAACACATATAATATTGTTATTGTCATAGTCAGTCTTTAGTCATAGTCCTAGTCATCATGATGATGATTATTATTACTTATCTTTTTGCCTCTTCTTCTTCTTCTTGCTTCTTCTTCTTCTTGCTTATTCTTCTTCTTGCTTCTACTTCTTCTGTTGGCCTATATTGGGGAAGAGAAAAGACAAAATTTAAGATAGTCCTCCAGCATTAAACCAGGATCATTGCGAATAGCCATGTAATTTAGACATGTCGAAATGGAAACCAACAAAACATATATGATATTGTTATTGTGATAGTCAGTCTAAGTCATAGTCATTATTAAGATTATTACTATTACTTATCTTTTTATTCTTCTTCTTGCTTCTTTTTCTTGCTTCTCCTGCTTACTTCTTCTTGCTTCCTCTTCTGTTCCTCTTCTTCTTCCTATATTGGGGAAGAGAACAGACCAAATTGAATATAGTCCTTCAGCATTAAACCAGGATCATTGAAAATAGCCATGAAATTAAGACATGTCAAAATGGAAACCAAGAAAACATATAAAATATTGTTATTGTCATAGTCAGTCTTTAGTCATAGTCCTAGTCATCATGATGATTATTATTATTACTTATCTTTTTGCCTCTTCTTCTTCTTGCTTGCTTATTCTTCTTCTTGCTTCTACTTCTTCTGTTGGCCTATATTGGGGAAGAGAAAAGACAAAATTTAAGATAGTCCTCCAGCATTAAACCAGGATCATTGCGAAAAGCCATGTAATTTAGACATGTCAAAATGGAAACCAACAAACACATATAATATTGTTATTGTCATAGTCAGTGTTTAGTCATTGTCCTAGTCATTATGATGAGTATTATCATTACTTATCTTTTTGCCTCTTCTTTATCTTGCTTCTTGTTGCTTCTTGTTGCTTCTTCTTCTTCTTGCTTATTCTTCTTCTTGCTTTTACTTCTGTTGGCCTATATTGGGGAAGAGAAAAGACCAAATTGAATAGTCCTTCAGCATTAAACCAGGATCATTGAAAATAGCCATGAAATTAAGACATGTCAAAATGGAAACCAAGAAAACATATAAAATATTGTTATTGTCATAGTCAGTCTTTAGTCATAGTCCTAGTCATCATGATGATGATTATTATTACTTATCTTTTTGCCTCTTCTTCTTCTTCTTGCTTCTTCTTCTTCTTGCTTATTCTTCTTCTTGCTTCTACTTCTTCTGTTGGCCTATATTGGGGAAGAGAAAAGACAAAATTTAAGATAGTCCTCCAGCATTAAACCAGGATCATTGAAAATAGCCATGTAATTTAGACATGTCGAAATGGAAACCAACAAAACATATATGATATTGTTATTGTGATAGTCAGTCTAAGTCATAGTGATTATTAAGATTATTACTATTACTTATCTTTTTATTCTTCTTCTTCTTGCTATATATAATATTGTTATTGTCATAGTCAGTGTTTAGTCATAGTCCTAGTCATCATGATGATGATTATTATTACTTATCTTTTTGCCTCTTCTTCTTCTTCTTGCTTCTTCTTCTTCTTGCTTATTATTCTTCTTCTTGCTTTTACTTCTTCTGTTGGCCTATATTGGGGAAGAGAAAAGACCAAATTTAAGATAAGTCCTCCATCATAAAACCAGGATCATTTCGAATGGCCATGTAATTTAGACATGTCGTAATGGAAACCAACAAAACATTTATGATATTGTTATTGTCATAGTCAGTCTAAGTCATAGTCATTATTAAGATTATTATTATTACTTATCTTTTTATTCTACTTCTTCTTGCTTCTTTTTCTTGCTTCTCCTGCTTACTTCTTCTTGCTTCCTCTTCTGTTGGCCTATATTGGGGAAGAGAACAGACAAAATTAAAGATAGTCCTCCAGCATTAAACCAGGATCATTTCAAATAGCCATGTAATTTAGACATGTCAAAATGGAAACCAACAAACACATATCATATTGTTATTGTCATAGTCAGTCTTTAGTCATAGTCCTAGTCATCATGATGATGATTATTATTACTTATCTTTTTGCCTCTTCTTCTTCTTCTTGCTTCTTCTTCTTCTTGCTTATTCTTCTTCTTGCTTTTACTTCTTCTGTTGGCCTATATTGGGGAAGAGAAAAGACAAAATTTAAGATAAGTCCTCCATCATAAAACCAGGATCATTTCGAATGGCCATGTAATTTAGACATGTCGTAATGGAAACCAACAAAACATTTATGATATTGTTATTGTCATAGTCAGTCTAAGTCATAGTCATTATTAAGATTATTATTATTACTTATCTTTTTATTCTACTTCTTCTTGCTTCTTTTTCTTGCTTCTCCTGCTTACTTCTTCTTGCTTCCTCTTCTGTTGGCCTATATTGGGGAAGAGAACAGACAAAATTAAAGATAGTCCTCCAGCATTAAACCAGGATCATTTCAAATAGCCATGTAATTTAGACATGTCAAAATGGAAACCAACAAACACATATAATATTGTTATTGTCATAGTCAGTCTTTAGTCATAGTCCTAGTCATCATGATGATGATTATTATTACTTATCTTTTTGCCTCTTCTTCTTCTTGCTTGCTTATTCTTCTTCTTGCTTCTACTTCTTCTGTTGGCCTATATTGGGGAAGAGAAAAGACAAAATTTAAGATAGTCCTCCAGCATTAAACCAGGATCATTTCGAATAGCCATGTAATTTAGACATGTCAAAATGGAAACCAACAAACACATATAATATTGTTATTGTCATAGTCAGTCTTTAGTCATAGTCCTAGTCATCATGATGATGATTATTATTACTTATCTTTTTGCCTCTTCTTGCTTCTTCTTCTTGCTTCTTCTTCTTGCTTCTTTTTCTTGCTTATTCTTCTTCTTGCTTCTACTTCTTCTGTTGGCCTATATTGGGGAAGAGAAAAGACAAACTTTAAGATAGTCCTCCAGTATTAAACCAGGATCATTTCGAATAGCCATGTAATTTAGACATGTCAAAATGGAAACCAACAAACACATAATATTGTTATAGTCATAGTCAGTGTTTAGTCATTGTCCTAGTCATTATGATGAGTATTATCATTACTTATCTTTTTGCCTCTTCTTTATCTTGCTTCTTCTTGCTTCTTCTTCTTCTTGCTTATTCTTCTTCTTGCTTCTACTTCTTGCTTCTACTTCTTCTGTTGGCCTATATTGGGGAAGAGAACAGACAAAATTAAAGATAGTCCTCCAGCATTAAACCAGGATCATTTCAAATAGCCATGTAATTTAGACATGTCAAAATGGAAACCAACAAACACATATAATATTGTTATTGTCATAGTCAGTCTTTAGTCATAGTCCTAGTCATCATGATGATGATTATTATTACTTATCTTTTTGCCTCTTCTTCTTCTTCTTGCTTCTTCTTCTTCTTGCTTATTCTTCTTCTTGCTTTTACTTCTTCTGTTGGCCTATATTGGGGAAGAGAAAAGACAAAATTTAAGATAAGTCCTCCATCATAAAACCAGGATCATTTCGAATGGCCATGTAATTTAGACATGTCGTAATGGAAACCAACAAAACATTTATGATATTGTTATTGTCATAGTCAGTCTAAGTCATAGTCATTATTAAGATTATTATTATTACTTATCTTTTTATTCTACTTCTTCTTGCTTCTTTTTCTTGCTTCTCCTGCTTACTTCTTCTTGCTTCCTCTTCTGTTGGCCTATATTGGGGAAGAGAACAGACAAAATTAAAGATAGTCCTCCAGCATTAAACCAGGATCATTTCAAATAGCCATGTAATTTAGACATGTCAAAATGGAAACCAACAAACACATATAATATTGTTATTGTCATAGTCAGTCTTTAGTCATAGTCCTAGTCATCATGATGATGATTATTATTACTTATCTTTTTGCCTCTTCTTCTTCTTGCTTGCTTATTCTTCTTCTTGCTTCTACTTCTTCTGTTGGCCTATATTGGGGAAGAGAAAAGACAAAATTTAATATAGTCCTCCAGCATTAAACCAGGATCATTTCGAATAGCCATGTAATTTAGACATGTCAAAATGGAAACCAACAAACACATATAATATTGTTATTGTCATAGTCAGTCTTTAGTCATAGTCCTAGTCATCATGATGATTATTATTATTACTTATCTTTTTGCCTCTTCTTCTTCTTCTTGCTTCTTCTTCTTCTTGCTTATTCTTCTTCTTGCTTCTACTTCTTCTGTTGGCCTATATTGGGGAAGAGAAAAGACAAAATTTAAGATAGTCCTCCAGCATTAAACCAGGATCATTGCGAATAGCCATGTAATTTAGACATGTCGAAATGGAAACCAACAAAACATATATGATATTGTTATTGTGATAGTCAGTCTAAGTCATAGTCATTATTAAGATTATTACTATTACTTATCTTTTTATTCTTCTTCTTGCTTCTTTTTCTTGCTTCTCCTGCTTACTTCTTCTTGCTTCCTCTTCTGTTCCTCTTCTTCTTCCTATATTGGGGAAGAGAACAGACCAAATTGAATATAGTCCTTCAGCATTAAACCAGGATCATTGAAAATAGCCATGAAATTAAGACATGTCAAAATGGAAACCAAGAAAACATATAAAATATTGTTATTGTCATAGTCAGTCTTTAGTCATAGTCCTAGTCATCATGATGATTATTATTATTACTTATCTTTTTGCCTCTTCTTCTTCTTGCTTCTTTTTCTTCTTGCTTCTACTTCTTCTGTTGGCCTATATTGGGGAAGAGAAAAGACAAAATTTAAGATAGTCCTCCAGCATTAAACCAGGATCATTGCGAAAAGCCATGTAATTTAGACATGTCAAAATGGAAACCAACAAACACATATAATATTGTTATTGTCATAGTCAGTGTTTAGTCATTGTCCTAGTCATTATGATGAGTATTATCATTACTTATCTTTTTGCCTCTTCTTTATCTTGCTTCTTGTTGCTTCTTGTTGCTTCTTCTTCTTCTTGCTTTTACTTCTGTTGGCCTATATTGGGGAAGAGAAAAGACCAAATTGAATATAGTCCTTCAGCATTAAACCAGGATCATTGAAAATAGCCATGAAATTAAGACATGTCAAAATGGAAACCAAGAAAACATATAAAATATTGTTATTGTCATAGTCAGTCTTTAGTCATAGTCCTAGTCATTATGATGATGATTATTATTACTTATCTTTTTGCCTCTTCTTCTTCTTCTTGCTTCTTCTTCTTCTTGCTTATTCTTCTTCTTGCTTCTACTTCTTCTGTTGGCCTATATTGGGGAAGAGAAAAGACAAAATTTAAGATAGTCCTCCAGCATTAAACCAGGATCATTGCGAAAAGCCATGTAATTTAGACATGTCAAAATGGAAACCAACAAACACATATAATATTGTTATTGTCATAGTCAGTGTTTAGTCATTGTCCTAGTCATTATGATGAGTATTATCATTACTTATCTTTTTGCCTCTTCTTTATCTTGCTTCTTGTTGCTTCTTGTTGCTTCTTCTTCTTCTTGCTTATTCTTCTTCTTGCTTTTACTTCTGTTGGCCTATATTGGGGAAGAGAAAAGACCAAATTGAATAGTCCTTCAGCATTAAACCAGGATCATTGAAAATAGCCATGAAATTAAGACATGTCAAAATGGAAACCAAGAAAACATATAAAATATTGTTATTGTCATAGTCAGTCTTTAGTCATAGTCCTAGTCATTATGATGATGATTATTATTACTTATCTTTTTGCCTCTTCTTCTTCTTCTTGCTTCTTCTTCTTCTTGCTTATTCTTCTTCTTGCTTCTACTTCTTCTGTTGGCCTATATTGGGGAAGAGAAAAGACAAAATTTAAGATAGTCCTCCAGCATTAAACCAGGATCATTGAAAATAGCCATGTAATTTAGACATGTCGAAATGGAAACCAACAAAACATATATGATATTGTTATTGTGATAGTCAGTCTAAGTCATAGTGATTATTAAGATTATTACTATTACTTATCTTTTTATTCTTCTTCTTCTTGCTATATATAATATTGTTATTGTCATAGTCAGTGTTTAGTCATAGTCCTAGTCATCATGATGATGATTATTATTACTTATCTTTTTGCCTCTTCTTCTTCTTCTTGCTTCTTCTTCTTCTTGCTTATTATTCTTCTTGCTTTTACTTCTTCTGTTGGCCTATATTGGGGAAGAGAAAAGACAAAATTTAAGATAAGTCCTCCATCATAAAACCAGGACCATTTCGAATGGCCATGTAATTTAGACATGTCGTAATGGAAACCAACAAAACATTTATGATATTGTTATTGTCATAGTCAGTCTAAGTCATAGTCATTATTAAGATTATTATTATTACTTATCTTTTTATTCTACTTCTTCTTGCTTCTTTTTCTTGCTTCTCCTGCTTACTTCTTCTTGCTTCCTCTTCTGTTGGCCTATATTGGGGAAGAGAACAGACAAAATTAAAGATAGTCCTCCAGCATTAAACCAGGATCATTTCAAATAGCCATGTAATTTAGACATGTCAAAATGGAAACCAACAAACACATATAATATTGTTATTGTCATAGTCAGTCTTTAGTCATAGTCCTAGTCATCATGATGATGATTATTATTACTTATCTTTTTGCCTCTTCTTCTTGCTTCTTCTTCTTCTTGCTTATTCTTCTTCTTGCTTTTACTTCTTCTGTTGGCCTATATTGGGGAAGAGAAAAGACAAAATTTAAGATAAGTCCTCCATCATAAAACCAGGATCATTTCGAATGGCCATGTAATTTAGACATGTCGTAATGGAAACCAACAAAACATTTATGATATTGTTATTGTCATAGTCAGTCTAAGTCATAGTCATTATTAAGATTATTATTATTACTTATCTTTTTATTCTACTTCTTCTTGCTTCTTTTTCTTGCTTCTCCTGCTTACTTCTTCTTGCTTCCTCTTCTGTTGGCCTATATTGGGGAAGAGAACAGACAAAATTAAAGATAGTCCTCCAGCATTAAACCAGGATCATTTCAAATAGCCATGTAATTTAGACATGTCAAAATGGAAACCAACAAACACATATAATATTGTTATTGTCATAGTCAGTCTTTAGTCATAGTCCTAGTCATCATGATGATGATTATTATTACTTATCTTTTTGCCTCTTCTTCTTCTTGCTTGCTTATTCTTCTTCTTGCTTCTACTTCTTCTGTTGGCCTATATTGGGGAAGAGAAAAGACAAAATTTAAGATAGTCCTCCAGCATTAAACCAGGATCATTTCGAATAGCCATGTAATTTAGACATGTCAAAATGGAAACCAACAAACACATATAATATTGTTATTGTCATAGTCAGTCTTTAGTCATAGTCCTAGTCATCATGATGATTATTATTATTACTTATCTTTTTGCCTCTTCTTCTTCTTCTTGCTTCTTCTTCTTCTTGCTTATTCTTCTTCTTGCTTCTACTTCTTCTGTTGGCCTATATTGGGGAAGAGAAAAGACAAAATTTAAGATAGTCCTCCAGCATTAAACCAGGATCATTGCGAATAGCCATGTAATTTAGACATGTCGAAATGGAAACCAACAAAACATATATGATATTGTTATTGTGATAGTCAGTCTAAGTCATAGTCATTATTAAGATTATTACTATTACTTATCTTTTTATTCTTCTTCTTGCTTCTTTTTCTTGCTTCTCCTGCTTACTTCTTCTTGCTTCCTCTTCTGTTCCTCTTCTTCTTCCTATATTGGGGAAGAGAACAGACCAAATTGAATATAGTCCTTCAGCATTAAACCAGGATCATTGAAAATAGCCATGAAATTAAGACATGTCAAAATGGAAACCAAGAAAACATATAAAATATTGTTATTGTCATAGTCAGTCTTTAGTCATAGTCCTAGTCATCATGATGATTATTATTATTACTTATCTTTTTGCCTCTTCTTCTTCTTGCTTCTTTTTCTTCTTGCTTCTACTTCTTCTGTTGGCCTATATTGGGGAAGAGAAAAGACAAAATTTAAGATAGTCCTCCAGCATTAAACCAGGATCATTGCGAAAAGCCATGTAATTTAGACATGTCAAAATGGAAACCAACAAACACATATAATATTGTTATTGTCATAGTCAGTGTTTAGTCATTGTCCTAGTCATTATGATGAGTATTATCATTACTTATCTTTTTGCCTCTTCTTTATCTTGCTTCTTGTTGCTTCTTGTTGCTTCTTCTTCTTCTTGCTTATTCTTCTTCTTGCTTTTACTTCTGTTGGCCTATATTGGGGAAGAGAAAAGACCAAATTGAATAGTCCTTCAGCATTAAACCAGGATCATTGAAAATAGCCATGAAATTAAGACATGTCAAAATGGAAACCAAGAAAACATATAAAATATTGTTATTGTCATAGTCAGTCTTTAGTCATAGTCCTAGTCATCATGATGATGATTATTATTACTTATCTTTTTGCCTCTTCTTCTTCTTCTTGCTTCTTCTTCTTCTTGCTTATTCTTCTTCTTGCTTCTACTTCTTCTGTTGGCCTATATTGGGGAAGAGAAAAGACAAAATTTAAGATAGTCCTCCAGCATTAAACCAGGATCATTGAAAATAGCCATGTAATTTAGACATGTCGAAATGGAAACCAACAAAACATATATGATATTGTTATTGTGATAGTCAGTCTAAGTCATAGTGATTATTAAGATTATTACTATTACTTATCTTTTTATTCTTCTTCTTCTTGCTATATATAATATTGTTATTGTCATAGTCAGTGTTTAGTCATAGTCCTAGTCATCATGATGATGATTATTATTACTTATCTTTTTGCCTCTTCTTCTTCTTCTTGCTTCTTCTTCTTCTTGCTTATTATTCTTCTTCTTGCTTTTACTTCTTCTGTTGGCCTATATTGGGGAAGAGAAAAGACCAAATTTAAGATAAGTCCTCCATCATAAAACCAGGATCATTTCGAATGGCCATGTAATTTAGACATGTCGTAATGGAAACCAACAAAACATTTATGATATTGTTATTGTCATAGTCAGTCTAAGTCATAGTCATTATTAAGATTATTATTATTACTTATCTTTTTATTCTACTTCTTCTTGCTTCTTTTTCTTGCTTCTCCTGCTTACTTCTTCTTGCTTCCTCTTCTGTTGGCCTATATTGGGGAAGAGAACAGACAAAATTAAAGATAGTCCTCCAGCATTAAACCAGGATCATTTCAAATAGCCATGTAATTTAGACATGTCAAAATGGAAACCAACAAACACATATCATATTGTTATTGTCATAGTCAGTCTTTAGTCATAGTCCTAGTCATCATGATGATGATTATTATTACTTATCTTTTTGCCTCTTCTTCTTCTTCTTGCTTCTTCTTCTTCTTGCTTATTCTTCTTCTTGCTTTTACTTCTTCTGTTGGCCTATATTGGGGAAGAGAAAAGACAAAATTTAAGATAAGTCCTCCATCATAAAACCAGGATCATTTCGAATGGCCATGTAATTTAGACATGTCGTAATGGAAACCAACAAAACATTTATGATATTGTTATTGTCATAGTCAGTCTAAGTCATAGTCATTATTAAGATTATTATTATTACTTATCTTTTTATTCTACTTCTTCTTGCTTCTTTTTCTTGCTTCTCCTGCTTACTTCTTCTTGCTTCCTCTTCTGTTGGCCTATATTGGGGAAGAGAACAGACAAAATTAAAGATAGTCCTCCAGCATTAAACCAGGATCATTTCAAATAGCCATGTAATTTAGACATGTCAAAATGGAAACCAACAAACACATATAATATTGTTATTGTCATAGTCAGTCTTTAGTCATAGTCCTAGTCATCATGATGATGATTATTATTACTTATCTTTTTGCCTCTTCTTCTTCTTGCTTGCTTATTCTTCTTCTTGCTTCTACTTCTTCTGTTGGCCTATATTGGGGAAGAGAAAAGACAAAATTTAAGATAGTCCTCCAGCATTAAACCAGGATCATTTCGAATAGCCATGTAATTTAGACATGTCAAAATGGAAACCAACAAACACATATAATATTGTTATTGTCATAGTCAGTCTTTAGTCATAGTCCTAGTCATCATGATGATGATTATTATTACTTATCTTTTTGCCTCTTCTTGCTTCTTCTTCTTGCTTCTTCTTCTTGCTTCTTTTTCTTGCTTATTCTTCTTCTTGCTTCTACTTCTTCTGTTGGCCTATATTGGGGAAGAGAAAAGACAAACTTTAAGATAGTCCTCCAGTATTAAACCAGGATCATTTCGAATAGCCATGTAATTTAGACATGTCAAAATGGAAACCAACAAACACATAATATTGTTATAGTCATAGTCAGTGTTTAGTCATTGTCCTAGTCATTATGATGAGTATTATCATTACTTATCTTTTTGCCTCTTCTTTATCTTGCTTCTTCTTGCTTCTTCTTCTTCTTGCTTATTCTTCTTCTTGCTTCTACTTCTTGCTTCTACTTCTTCTGTTGGCCTATATTGGGGAAGAGAACAGACAAAATTAAAGATAGTCCTCCAGCATTAAACCAGGATCATTTCAAATAGCCATGTAATTTAGACATGTCAAAATGGAAACCAACAAACACATATAATATTGTTATTGTCATAGTCAGTCTTTAGTCATAGTCCTAGTCATCATGATGATGATTATTATTACTTATCTTTTTGCCTCTTCTTCTTCTTCTTGCTTCTTCTTCTTCTTGCTTATTCTTCTTCTTGCTTTTACTTCTTCTGTTGGCCTATATTGGGGAAGAGAAAAGACAAAATTTAAGATAAGTCCTCCATCATAAAACCAGGATCATTTCGAATGGCCATGTAATTTAGACATGTCGTAATGGAAACCAACAAAACATTTATGATATTGTTATTGTCATAGTCAGTCTAAGTCATAGTCATTATTAAGATTATTATTATTACTTATCTTTTTATTCTACTTCTTCTTGCTTCTTTTTCTTGCTTCTCCTGCTTACTTCTTCTTGCTTCCTCTTCTGTTGGCCTATATTGGGGAAGAGAACAGACAAAATTAAAGATAGTCCTCCAGCATTAAACCAGGATCATTTCAAATAGCCATGTAATTTAGACATGTCAAAATGGAAACCAACAAACACATATAATATTGTTATTGTCATAGTCAGTCTTTAGTCATAGTCCTAGTCATCATGATGATGATTATTATTACTTATCTTTTTGCCTCTTCTTCTTCTTGCTTGCTTATTCTTCTTCTTGCTTCTACTTCTTCTGTTGGCCTATATTGGGGAAGAGAAAAGACAAAATTTAAGATAGTCCTCCAGCATTAAACCAGGATCATTTCGAATAGCCATGTAATTTAGACATGTCAAAATGGAAACCAACAAACACATATAATATTGTTATTGTCATAGTCAGTCTTTAGTCATAGTCCTAGTCATCATGATGATGATTATTATTACTTATCTTTTTGCCTCTTCTTCTTCTTCTTGCTTCTTCTTCTTCTTGCTTATTCTTCTTCTTGCTTCTACTTCTTCTGTTGGCCTATATTGGGGAAGAGAAAAGACAAAATTTAAGATAGTCCTCCAGCATTAAACCAGGATCATTGCGAATAGCCATGTAATTTAGACATGTCGAAATGGAAACCAACAAAACATATATGATATTGTTATTGTGATAGTCAGTCTAAGTCATAGTCATTATTAAGATTATTACTATTACTTATCTTTTTATTCTTCTTCTTGCTTCTTTTTCTTGCTTCTCCTGCTTACTTCTTCTTGCTTCCTCTTCTGTTCCTCTTCTTCTTCCTATATTGGGGAAGAGAACAGACCAAATTGAATATAGTCCTTCAGCATTAAACCAGGATCATTGAAAATAGCCATGAAATTAAGACATGTCAAAATGGAAACCAAGAAAACATATAAAATATTGTTATTGTCATAGTCAGTCTTTAGTCATAGTCCTAGTCATCATGATGATTATTATTATTACTTATCTTTTTGCCTCTTCTTCTTCTTGCTTCTTTTTCTTCTTGCTTCTACTTCTTCTGTTGGCCTATATTGGGGAAGAGAAAAGACAAAATTTAAGATAGTCCTCCAGCATTAAACCAGGATCATTGCGAAAAGCCATGTAATTTAGACATGTCAAAATGGAAACCAACAAACACATATAATATTGTTATTGTCATAGTCAGTGTTTAGTCATTGTCCTAGTCATTATGATGAGTATTATCATTACTTATCTTTTTGCCTCTTCTTTATCTTGCTTCTTGTTGCTTCTTGTTGCTTCTTCTTCTTCTTGCTTTTACTTCTGTTGGCCTATATTGGGGAAGAGAAAAGACCAAATTGAATATAGTCCTTCAGCATTAAACCAGGATCATTGAAAATAGCCATGAAATTAAGACATGTCAAAATGGAAACCAAGAAAACATATAAAATATTGTTATTGTCATAGTCAGTCTTTAGTCATAGTCCTAGTCATTATGATGATGATTATTATTACTTATCTTTTTGCCTCTTCTTCTTCTTCTTGCTTCTTCTTCTTCTTGCTTATTCTTCTTCTTGCTTCTACTTCTTCTGTTGGCCTATATTGGGGAAGAGAAAAGACAAAATTTAAGATAGTCCTCCAGCATTAAACCAGGATCATTGAAAATAGCCATGTAATTTAGACATGTCGAAATGGAAACCAACAAAACATATATGATATTGTTATTGTGATAGTCAGTCTAAGTCATAGTGATTATTAAGATTATTACTATTACTTATCTTTTTATTCTTCTTCTTCTTGCTATATATAATATTGTTATTGTCATAGTCAGTGTTTAGTCATAGTCCTAGTCATCATGATGATGATTATTATTACTTATCTTTTTGCCTCTTCTTCTTCTTCTTGCTTCTTCTTCTTCTTGCTTATTATTCTTCTTCTTGCTTTTACTTCTTCTGTTGGCCTATATTGGGGAAGAGAAAAGACCAAATTTAAGATAAGTCCTCCATCATAAAACCAGGATCATTTCGAATGGCCATGTAATTTAGACATGTCGTAATGGAAACCAACAAAACATTTATGATATTGTTATTGTCATAGTCAGTCTAAGTCATAGTCATTATTAAGATTATTATTATTACTTATCTTTTTATTCTACTTCTTCTTGCTTCTTTTTCTTGCTTCTCCTGCTTACTTCTTCTTGCTTCCTCTTCTGTTGGCCTATATTGGGGAAGAGAACAGACAAAATTAAAGATAGTCCTCCAGCATTAAACCAGGATCATTTCAAATAGCCATGTAATTTAGACATGTCAAAATGGAAACCAACAAACACATATAATATTGTTATTGTCATAGTCAGTCTTTAGTCATAGTCCTAGTCATCATGATGATGATTATTATTACTTATCTTTTTGCCTCTTCTTCTTGCTTCTTCTTCTTCTTGCTTATTCTTCTTCTTGCTTTTACTTCTTCTGTTGGCCTATATTGGGGAAGAGAAAAGACAAAATTTAAGATAAGTCCTCCATCATAAAACCAGGATCATTTCGAATGGCCATGTAATTTAGACATGTCGTAATGGAAACCAACAAAACATTTATGATATTGTTATTGTCATAGTCAGTCTAAGTCATAGTCATTATTAAGATTATTATTATTACTTATCTTTTTATTCTACTTCTTCTTGCTTCTTTTTCTTGCTTCTCCTGCTTACTTCTTCTTGCTTCCTCTTCTGTTGGCCTATATTGGGGAAGAGAACAGACAAAATTAAAGATAGTCCTCCAGCATTAAACCAGGATCATTTCAAATAGCCATGTAATTTAGACATGTCAAAATGGAAACCAACAAACACATATAATATTGTTATTGTCATAGTCAGTCTTTAGTCATAGTCCTAGTCATCATGATGATGATTATTATTACTTATCTTTTTGCCTCTTCTTCTTCTTGCTTGCTTATTCTTCTTCTTGCTTCTACTTCTTCTGTTGGCCTATATTGGGGAAGAGAAAAGACAAAATTTAAGATAGTCCTCCAGCATTAAACCAGGATCATTTCGAATAGCCATGTAATTTAGACATGTCAAAATGGAAACCAACAAACACATATAATATTGTTATTGTCATAGTCAGTCTTTAGTCATAGTCCTAGTCATCATGATGATGATTATTATTACTTATCTTTTTGCCTCTTCTTGCTTCTTCTTCTTGCTTCTTCTTCTTGCTTCTTTTTCTTGCTTATTCTTCTTCTTGCTTCTACTTCTTCTGTTGGCCTATATTGGGGAAGAGAAAAGACAAACTTTAAGATAGTCCTCCAGTATTAAACCAGGATCATTTCGAATAGCCATGTAATTTAGACATGTCAAAATGGAAACCAACAAACACATAATATTGTTATAGTCATAGTCAGTGTTTAGTCATTGTCCTAGTCATTATGATGAGTATTATCATTACTTATCTTTTTGCCTCTTCTTTATCTTGCTTCTTCTTGCTTCTTCTTCTTCTTGCTTATTCTTCTTCTTGCTTCTACTTCTTGCTTCTACTTCTTCTGTTGGCCTATATTGGGGAAGAGAAAAGACAAAATTTAAGATAAGTCCTCCATCATTAAACCAGGATCATTTCGAATGGCCATGTAATTTAGACATGTCGTAATGGAAACCAACAAAACATTTATGATATTGTTATTGTCATAGTCAGTCTAAGTCATAGTCATTATTAAGATTATGATTATTACTTATCTTTTTATTCTTCTTCTTTTTGCTTCTTTTTCTTGCTTCTCCTGCTTACTTCTTCTTGCTTCCTCTTCTGTTGGCCTATATTGGGGAAGAGAACAGACAAAATTTAAGATAGTCCTCCAGCATTAAACCAGGATCATTTCAAATAGCCATGTAATTTAGACATGTCAAAATGGAAACCAACAAACACATATAATATTGTTATTGTCATAGTCAGTCTTTAGTCATAGTCCTAGTCATGATGATGATTATTATTATTATTACTTATCTTTTTGCCTCTTCTTCTTCTTGCTTCTTCTTCTTGCTTATTCTTCTTCTTGCTTCTACTTCTTCTGTTGGCCTATATTGGGGAAGAGAAAAGACAAAATTTAAGATAGTCCTCCAGCATTAAACCAGGATCATTTCGAATAGCCATGTAATTTAGACATGTCGTAATGGAAACCAACAAAACATATATGATATTGTTATTGTCATAGTCAGTCCAAGTCATAGTCATTATTAAGATTATTATTATTATTACTTATCTTTTTATTCTTCTTCTTCTTGCTTGTTCTGCTTACTTCCTATTGCTTCCTCTTCTGTTGGCCTATGTTGGGGAAGAGAAAAGACAAAATTTAATATAGTCCTCCAGCATTAAACCAGGATCATTGAGAATAGCCATGTAATTTAGACATGTCGATATGGAAACCAAAAAAACATATATGATATTGTTATCGTCATAGTCAGTCTTAGTCATAGTCATGGTCATTATGATGATTATTATTATTACTTATCTTTTTGCTTGTTCTTGCTTATTCTTCTTCTTGCTTCTTTTTCTTGCTTCTACTTCTTCTGTTGGCCTATATTGGGGAAGATAAAGCATTAAACCAGGATCATTGAAAATAGCCATGAAATTTAGACATGTCGAAATGGAAACCAACAAAACATATATGATATTGTTGTTGTCATAGTCAGTCTTCCTCATAGTCATTATTATTGTTATTATTATTATTACTTATCTCTTTGCTTCTTCTTGACTTTACTGAAAATTCCGAATTCTTTCAATTTCTTCCACATGGTAACCTAACACCACACTAATTCAATGGGGAAATCTAGCCTAACCATCTGTTTATAAATTGTGACGCAGTTATAAGATATCCATGGAATACTTTCTTTATTGCTGTAACATTCGACCATATGGTTGCCTAACACCACACTTAGTCAATGGGGGTAATCTTGCCTAACCATCTGTTTATTAGCTGAGATTGTGACGCATTTATAAGATATCCATGGAATACTTTGGTTATTGCTGTTATCTTCGACCACATGGTTGCCTAACACCACACTAATTCAATGGGGTAATCTAGCCCAACCATCTGTTTATTAGCTGAGATTGTGACGCAGTTATAAGATAAGGCCTAGCTTTTGTAACTTCATATTCCTGAGGTGTGTTAATAAATAATGTATTACTTTTCATTAGCTTAGTAAATTTCATTAAGAATCCAATATTTGATATGTTTAAAGTCAGTTTAAACATATAAAATATTGGAGTCGGATAATTCCGATATCTTTCAATTTCTTCCACATGGTGACCTAACACTACACTAAGTCAATGGAGAACCTAGCCTAATCATTTTGTTTATTAGCTGAAATTATGACGCAGTTATCAGGGAATACTTTGTTATTGCTGTAATCTTCGACCACATGGTTTCCTAACACCACACTAAGTCAACGGGGTAATCTAGCCTAACCATCTGTTTATTAGCTGAGATTGTGACGCATTTATAAGATATCCATGGAATACTTTGGTTATTGCTGTTATCTTCGACCACATTGTTGCCTATCACCACAATAAGTCAATTGGGGTATTCTAGCCTCACCATTTGTTAATTATTAGCTGAAATTGTGACGCAGTTGTTATGGAATACTTTCGTTAATGCTGTTATCTTCGACCACATGGTTGCCTAACAACACACGAAGTCAATGGGGGTAATGTAGTTTGACATTCTGTTGATAAGCTGAAATTGTGACGCAGTTTTTATTGAATGCTTTCGTTATTGCTGTAATGGTAGACCTCATGGTTTCCTATCACCAAACTAAGCCGATGGGTGCAAATTAGCCCAACCATCTGTTTATTAGCTGAAATCGGACGCAGTTATTATGGGATACTTTCATAATTGCTTTTACTATCACTTTCATGAATGAAACTTAAGGCCTAACTGAATAACAAAACGTATGCGAAACATTTTCATTTCATTAGCTCAGTAAATTTTTTGCCACTTCAATATATGATATGTTTAAAGTCAGTTTAAACATATAAAATATTGGAGTCAGAATAAAATTCCGAATTCTTTCAATTTCTTCCTCATGGTGACCTAACACTACATTAAGTCAATGGGGAATTCTAGCCTAATCATCTGTTCATTCGGTGAAATTTTGACGATAAGATAAGATATCCATGGAATACTTTGTTTATTGCTGTTAAATTCGACCACATGGTAGCCTAACACCACACTAAGTCAATGGAAAATGTTGCCTAACCATCGGTTTGCGCCCCCCCCCCCCCCGAAGAAAATATCACTTTTTGCTTAGGATTCAGGTAATAAATTTGGAACCGGGTAGTATCGCGTCGGGCTAGTATCTGGATACCCCGTGCAGACACTAGTTTAAAGGATGCTGTATTGGCCCCAAAGATGCCAGATTTTCAAATATGGATGTCACCTTTGGTCAAACTTATAAAACTATTTTTGTTATCACCCTGGAGGAAAGTTACTTAACTGGTTCATTGAAACATCTTTTGTAATACAAAATGTTTGCCCTCATTAATTGATACAAACAAAATTAAATTATTTAAATACATGATGATAGTTACGTAGATTTCACGGAATAATTTCTTGTAGAGGCCTGTCTACGATCTCACAAGAGTACATCTGTGTCTCTCGAAGCGAGAGAGAAATTGCAGCGACCTTGAAGCATGCGCCCAACAAACCAGCAGAAACCAACGTCACGTTAATCTGTGGGAACAAAATTGAAAGAATGGGATATTTATGATATCATGTCTGAAATGGCTTGAAAGGATTACCCTCTATGAAAAAAGTTCAATTAAACTAGAACAGCAACTTATGTAAAGACAATCGGGGTAAAAAAACCACAGGTACTTGTTGCAAAGAAATACCGAAAAACATCAGTATTAAATTTTTGCTTCAATGAATAAATATTCATTAAAATTTAGCTCTCCCCTACAGACTAGTACAGCAATATTAAATGTTAAAATCTACATCAATAACCAGGATATATCTTTTTGACATACAATTTGTTTTTCTAAGCTTGCAATTACCTCTATAGGGCCATAAAGATCTTTTACAAAAGCTTTTCTTAACGTAACCTAACACCACACAGAGTCAATGTGGGAATGTAGCCTAACCATCAGTTTAGTTTATTCGATGAAATTGTGACGCAGTTATAAGATATCCATGGCATACTTTCGTTATTGCTGTTTTCTTCGACCACATGGTTACCTAAGACTACACTATGTCAATGGGGAAACCTAGCCTATACATCTGTTTATAAGCTGAAATTGTGACGCAGTTATTATGGAATACTTTCGTTATTGCTGTTATCTTCGAACACATGGTTGCCTATCACCACACTAAGTCAATGGGGGTATTCTAGCCTAGCCATATGTTAATTATTATCTGAAAATGAACACCACACTAAGTAAATGGGGGGGGGGGCGGGTAATCTAGCCTAACCATCTGTTTATTATCCGAAATTGGGACGCAGTCATAAGATATCAATGGAATACTTTCGTTATTGCCGTTATCTTCGACGACATGGTAGCCTATCACCGCACTAAGTCAAAGGGAAAATCTTGCCTAACCATCTGTTTGCCTCCCCCCCCCCAAATAAAAGCAATCCCACTTTGCTCAGGATTCGGGTAATAAATTAGGAATCGGGTAGTATCGCGTCGGCATTAGTTTGCTGTATTTGCCCCAAACATGCCAGATTTTCAAATATGGTGGTCGCGCAGCTTTTGTCAAGCATTTTAAACTCTTTTTTATCACCCTGGAGGAAAGTTACCTTACTGGGACATTGAAACATCTTTTGCGTTTATTTAGTATGTCTGAGAACGTTGAGGTAAAAACAAGGGCGTAGGAACCGGGGGGCTGGGGGGCGCCAGCCCCCCCAGTGAAAAATGTGGGGGGCGGAAGTATCGTTCCGCCCCCCCCCGCTCCGCAAGTCAGAAAACCCCTTTTTCATTTCCAAATGAAAAAAAATCTCATTTGAAGCACCAAATTGCATCTAAGGCCAGGTGAAAATGCAAAATTCTTTACAAAATGGAGTGGGTGTTGAAGTGTGCTATATTACACCAAATTGCATCTGAGGCCACCTGGAAATGCAAAAAAAATCCAAAAAAAATCCCCTTAGACCCCTCCCCCAGGCCGGCCATCAGTCTTCAGCCCCCCACTCAAAAGTACCTTCCTACGCCACTGGATAAAAACATCTGGCAAGTACATTTTGAAAACTTGTAGCAATTAAAGCATGCTATAATTTGGGCAATAATAAATGTACTTTTTGACATAAACAATTTGTTTTACTAAGCTTGCCATTACCTTTAGTACTTGACAAGGCCACAACAACCAAAGATTTTATTGAAAAAGCTTGTGTTGAAGGTACTTTTTGAAAACTTGTAGTAATTATAGCATGGAATAATTTTGGGGCATACACACCCGTAGTGTAGCAGTAAATTTAAATAAATCTACATCAATAATCAGGAAATATCTTTTTGACATATATTATTTTGACGTACTTTTAATACAATATGTTTTACGTTAGCCAGTGCGTTTGATGCAAATTGTTTACCCTCATTAATTGATACAAACAATAATAAATAATTGAAATAAATGATAATACTTACGTAGATTTCACGGAATGATTTCATTGCGTATGATACAGTAACAACCACGTGGAAGCAGGCACTGGCAGAACACACTGGCAATGTAAAAATTCGGCAATATAACATTCGGCAAAGAAGAACGACGATGACAGATAATGAAAGATATGCAACATGTGCAGTGAAGAGAAGACACCCTTCTTGTTGGGAGATGTGAATTGAACTAAGCCAGTTCAATTATACCTACTGTCGAAGAGGAGCTTACACGGCTTAGCGCGATTACGTAACACTTAAATTGTATTAACACAGCTACTACCAAAGAGGAGCTAGCACGGCGTAGCGATTACGTAACGTTTAATTGTATTTACACATTCCCAGGCGCGGCGGAACGGAAAAATTAATGGGGGGGGGGGGGACTAATGTGTGGAGACTATCTAAGCGGAGCGCCACCATCGGTTGGCGCGGAGCGTCCAAGAAAATTTTGGGTTATTTCAAACCCCCAGATGGCCGGAAACGGCACTTCCCGTGTGTTTTATGCTGCGAATACCTAGCCCTAAAATATGGGTCTCAAGTCTGCAATTCCTCAGATTGCACGTAAAAGTCTGTAAAAACATTGTAATTTGTATATTCGATGGTATTTTAAGAGAGTAGCTATTATACTCGTAGTGTACTCGCAAAGACGTTTTTGAGTGTAGTTAGGGCAGTGGCGGAGCTAGGGGTATTGGTCGGGGGGGGGGCAAGAATGGTCTGTATGGGCGCTTTCGACACTATCTAAGCGGAGCGCCACCACAGGTTGGCGTGGAGCGTACAGAAAAAATTTGAGTAAAGATACTCCCTAGATTGCAGGAAATGACCCTTTCCGGGCCTTGCTAATTTGCAGATAAACGGAGAATAAATAGGTGTCGTCGCCATTTTGTCGGAAAATTACACCAACAGAATATGACATATGTCAATAGGTATATAAGAGCGCAATAAAATAGTCAATAATAGCGAATAAGTAAAAAGTATAGTGAAAAGCTGAAAAGGGCGCCAGCAGTCCATTTAAGTCTGTCGGGGGGGGGGGGGGACATCCGCCCCCTGACTGTATATATGGACGCTCCGCCACTAAGTAAGGGGATGTTGGAGAACTGGCTGAAATGAGGCAAGTCATTGGCCTACGACGAAGTTGTGTTACGCCTTACTGGTACTCACACTGACTGCTTCCACTTTTCACGGGGCGTGAAGACGCGGTTGGGGTGACAATGTGGTCTATAGCCAGGGGACGGGCCGAGGGTCCCCCAGCAATTACTAAAATTATTACACCTATATAGTATACGTGTGCATCGGATAGATCGACAAGTATGCATTGAAAAATGGGCAGATGCACGTTTCGGAGCCTTGGTAAATATTGGGGGGGGGGGGGGCTTATCATGCATTTGCCCCTCAACTTTTTCATTGGGGGTCTGAGCCCCCCCCCCGGTTCCGCCGCCACTGCACATTCCTAAGGTTTATACAATCAATTGAACATATATTCTAAAAACTGTTGGGCAAAAGTGGTTGAGCAAACAAAGCATTGCCCAATATGAGTAAATATTAACCAACAACTGAGTAAAAGAAATCACACAACTGATATGGGTAAACTTTGTTGTGCAAAAACTAAGATGTAATTTATTGTTACTTTCTGTTGGGCAAACAAGCTTGATTTGCCCAATGTTGTGCAAAAACCAGCATTTTCGCGCCATTACTATACTGGTAGTGTGCGGGATGTGCATGCATCATGAGTAGATCGTATATAGGGAAAGTGTTATAACTTACACAATAGCTGACGAATTTGTTAGCGCAATACTCAAGAGGTGGGAAATGCCAGAGTTATGTACTACATTTGAAGGTGAGCGTAAAGAAAAACAATCCTCTGCTTTGGTGTGTGCATCGAACACTGCGATCTCTACATAGTGGTATCGAATGATCGTTCGTTCTCTCGGTGGTACATGTAGGCTATACCAGGCATACGTAAAGGTTAATCATACTAATTGTACTTCCAGTATAGTTGTATTACGTTAGGCTAGCTTGTAGTGAAGCGATTGACAGGCGCCACAGGCGCGCCCGCAAGTGTGAACTACGTCTAAATTACTCACATTGTATTAACGTTGCGAACCCCTGTGTAATGCAGATCCTCGTCAACTTACGGTAAGCTATGCGTATGGAACAGGTCTCTCTAGCCTACATCTTGGCTAGACAAGGTTTCATTGTAGCACATTTGCGTTGTAAATCATAAATTGTACTCCGTTTGTTCTTTAAGTTTTATGCGGCAAATGACCACATTAACCCTTATTAGCTTTTACGTTAGACCTAGCATGTCATAACTTAGGCCTAATGTTAGGCTTACACGTACGTTGTTAATACGTAGTACGTACATACAGTAGTATAATAATGGACCCTTCGAAGTCCGAACACTTTAGCACTAAAATGATCCAGAATTGTATTTGTTCACACTTCTTTTAAAATGATACTATCGATGGCAGAAGAAACATTTTCGTTAGAAAAAAAAGTCGCTTCATAGGTTTCGTCAAATTGATCCTATTGTATTTGTGCCATGGTGAAATTATGCATTCGTTAGGGGTGTCCGAACTTTGAGGGTTTTTCGAACTTCGAAGTAGCCTAAGTTAGGCCTGGCATTTAATGAGTTCTAGGCTTTAATAATATTACAGTAGTATAGCATAGAACATCAGCGCGCATAATGTTATAGGCCTATAATGCTGTTTGTATATTTTTCTCTTTCCTACAGGTAGAACAGGACTTCGAATTATTACAAAAACCAATTAACTGCAAACAAATTATACAACAGAGTGGGATATTTGACGATGGACATCTTGTGCTATACAGGCAATCATCCTAAACTGGCCGAACTTTTTACATTTAGAGAAGACATTGGATGCACTGACTGATGGTAAGCCTCCTTTATTGCAGTCGTGGCCTGTGAATTCATTGCTAGCTTCACTAAGAGCTTATATAAGCCATGACAATATAGTTTTCTCTTTCCAGTATATATATCTGTAAAGATGGGTCAATATTTGGATTTACCTTCAAAATATGTTTTTGGTTGTTTGCTACTTTTTAAAAATCTATCAAAATCAACTGATCTGAATTGACCAAATCAGGTCAATGTCAAATGGTGGCTTCGGAACCTTTCTGCAAACTTTCTCCAATCATTGCACTCAATATGATTAATTGGCTACTATTTTTTTGTAGTCGCGTTCAGGTTTGTGTGTGATTGAAGTGAGACCCAGCCCTGTTATAATATTAACTTAATGACAGTCACTTGGACATGTATCAGTGTTGTTTGTAGGTTCCACATAGGGTTTGAATTATTCTTTCAAAAATCTTTGGACAATTGTATTCAGATTTCAGTACGACTGTGTCAATGAAAGGTTAGCACTATGGGCTTTTTCATTTTTTCCCTTCAAAATCTGATCAAATTTGGCTTGAAATTAGTGTGTAGGGTAGGTAATTAAGTCTTCTAATACAAATGTGTAGGTCCCCTATGAGTACACCTGCCACATTAACTTTCATGTCGCTGTTATTAATGTGTATGAGCATAAAGTTGTGGAGCCAATTTAGGGCGATGTATCCCTTGAATTTTATCCTCAGTCCTTGAAGTTTTATATGGTCAGACTATAGTGTGCCTTATTAATGTTTTTGCGTTTATACCTGCAAGCATTCTCATTTCTTGCCTTAATCTCTTTACAGATGAAAAGAAGAACTTAGCTTTCTTTCTGTTGCCATTACTTTTTCGAGGACGGGCAAAGAAAAGCGGGTCTACTGTGGTGACTAGTTGCCTTCAAGCATTCATAGACGATCAGCCAGTAAGCAGAATCATTAATTATATTTTAAGTAAAATTCTTTTGGTGGTACACCTTTTGGTTCAAATATGGTCATCTTTGGTCAAACTTCTTCAAATATTTTGTTGTACCTTGGAGGAAAGTTATCTCACTGGGCACCCGATACACATAGAGCATACAGTACCCACTGTAATTTTCTACACTTTGTAGTAAGTACGGGTAAGAACTTGTTCGTGCTCGTAATTCCGTAGGATGTGCTATATGATACTTTTTAAGAAAAAGTCTCCCAGGAAAGAACCTGGGCACGAAAACCACGGTAGTAACTGGACCCATGCTATATAAGTCAATGAAGCACTGGGAGTAGTGCGTTGAAAGGTGGCATACTCCTCTTAGAGTCTATATACATCCGCTCAATTGTTCTTCTGTTTCAGGAGAAGTGCCAAAAGCAGCCGGAGAACATCTTTTTTAACTGTTATATATCATGATATAGGCTTGCATGTTGAAGAGCATGAATGAAAGTACATGTGGTGGAAAAATTGGGTCAATTGAGGTAATTTTAGACCCCTTTAGGCTTTCCAGGAGCAGCGTACGAAAATTGTTTACTACTAAGTGAAGAGGTTTGTTTACAAGTGGCGAAAACTTCCAGCGGTCATGGTAGGGAAATTCATGGTGAAATGAAAGGCCAACTCGGTTGTCAGCTATCCGGTGAGCAAATATTTTTTTCCTAGAACTGTAGCGCAAATATTGCGCAATATTTGCCGTATTAAGGAATTTAGGCTCCGCCCACATATATTATGTACCTCAACTCCAAATTTACCAACAGAATTCACAGATGAAAGTTCGTGGTTGCGAAATGGATTCTGCAGTCAGAAATAGCGAATTAAGCGATATTCCTGCTTTATCTGTAAGTAGCCTACACTGTTTAATTATGAAGTCCATGATAATGTGTTTACTAATGAAGTTCATGGTAATGTACGAAAGAATAAATGGTATTAATTGGGATCTTCTACTAGTATTGTCAACCAACCTTAATTCAAAATTTGTGCACATGCCTAGGCTAAGCCCTAACGTTAGGCAACACAAACTTCCTAGGCCTACTAGCACTGGTACTACTCGCCCTAGCCTACTTTAGAACTACCCGATTCTCGTTGTGGTCATGATTACTATCGTGGTTATTGGTATTGTTGATTCACGATAGTTATCGTGGTGTGTTATTACGGCACACACTCACACATGTTATGAATTTCACGATAACTATTGTGAACTATTACAAGCCATTCAAGGAGACTTTTGATAGTCGGATATTACAGAAAGTGACTGAGATGCTAACTCTAAAGTATTGACAAAATCCGTTTGACAATGTTGCAAAATGCACTTGCATTTTGAAGGTTTCACTGATCTAACTTGATTGACCATCAGTACATAAGCTCATAGGCGTAGGAGCCTCATTTGATTTGGGGGGGCTGTAACGACTTGCCCGAAAAATATAACCAAAATTTGTTCGCGCGCTCAGCGCGCGTTCCACGTGTTAATGTGCATATCATATAGGCATCCATCAGTTATAACATCACCTGCCAATAACATAAAATCATTTTCCGTGTTATTACCCTTCCATATTGCTTAGAATTATTGGGGAAGTCGTTACAACAATAATGATAATAATAATAATATAAGTTTAACCATTGAAAAACACATTGCAAATTCTTCATCTTTCACTAGGTGCCAGTGGCGGAGCTAGGGGGTATTGGTCGGGGGTATTGCATTGCTTTGGAAGCCTCAGTCCTTGCCCTCAGTCCCACTTGCAACATTCGCCCGCTTTCAATTTCTTTAATGTAATGGTCACAGGTCAAGCACAGTGCATGATCGTCATGATTTCACATTGCTAAATACATGCAAGCGCATTTCAGTCTAAAAACAGTATCAATAAAACTTATTTTATATTAAGAATTCTGACCAATGGTTACCATACTTGCAATTATGAAGTTGTTAAACAGATTGACCTCATATATTTGCAGTATTATTGGATGAGAAACACTTTCATAGTCAATGTAAAACTTCAGTAGTAATGTCATTGGTCGGTTTAAAGTGTCATCTAATAAATATATGCAAAATATTGCATTGCTTTGGAAGCCTCAGTCCTTGCCCTCAGTCCCACTTGCAACATTCGCCCGCTTTCAATTTCTTTAATGTAATGGTCACAGGTCAAGCACAGTGCATGATCGTCATGATTTCACATTGCTAAATACATGCAAGTGCATTTCAGTCTAAAAACAGTATCAATAAAACTTATTTTATATTAAGAATTTTGACCAATGGTTACCATACTTGCAATTATGAAGTTGTTAAACAGATTGACCTCATATATTTGCATCAAAGTCAATAGAGCACTACTTATTATGGGCCACTCACCCATCAAGCATATTATTAGGGGAACCAAGACCTATTGATTATAAGGAAGATGCCCAACAGTCTCCACCCACTCACCCCCATTTTGAATTCACTGATCTAGCATCCCTTTTCGAATCTTCACTCACGATTGCTCCAAGAACAAGGAGGATGTTTCATGCATTTGCAGTTATCCGTCTCCTCCCCCCCCCCTAAAAAAAATAAAGAAAAGCAAAGATATGAAATCATGGTTCTGGGTATATTTGCCTGCACAGATGGGTTGTGGTTGAGTACCATTCTTGCAATTTATAAGTTTTCTTGTTACTACTCATGCTAGCTATGGTCATGCAACTTCCAACATTTTCAGGTCAATACCATATTTGCACCCAATACTGACGAAACTATTCCATGTTCATTTCTAACCTTTTCAATGTAACCATGGGCCACAAAAAGTTTGGGTGCTGAAGAATGTTCCGGGGGTATTTAACTATCTTATCAGAAACGATGGAAAGAACATGATAGGAACCCTGACAAACTTTTCCCTAAATAGCAGTGCTTATAGGTCAGTGGCGTGTCAATCATTGAGGTACTGTAGTAAGTCCCTGTCAAATGGGACTTGATACTATGATACTTCATTGGATTCATCGCAGTGTGGTGCCAGTTAACCAACATCTTTCAACTTAATTGTTGTTATCAAAGTTTTGGAGTCCACTTCTTCAACAGTAATATATCGATCCTTTCTGTATTCATGTTGATTGAAGTCTTTGATATGACTTCCTGTGCCATATTGTTCATTAATTACTTTCATCTATATAATCTTGTTGTGCTAATTATATCCATGCAAATGTTTGTCAAAAGACAGAAAAAAATTGAGTTTCATCCATGCTCTCTCAATAATTTGGTGTAACAGCAGGTACAGGTACAGTTACAAATTATAGCCTGCTTAATAACTAGGTTTCAAAAAGTACATTCCTGGAGATCTTTGCTGTCCAGATTGTTGTCATACACTTTAAATGAACGCACAAAATGACTGAAAGTCCCACTGAGCCTAATTTCATCCAAGATACTAATAAATAGTGTTCAAACGATTATGCATAACAGAAAATACCGATTACCGATTATTTTTTTCATAATCGTACCGATTCCTGTTATTTGAAAATGAGAAAATAACCCGTTTATACGAAATCGGCCATAAAGTTTGACACATACAATTATGTTTGTGATTTTCCCCTGTTTCCTTTTGCTTCATTTTAATACAAGGCTCTAAGGTATCCTTTTGTATGTTCCAAATTACCTCTGGAGTTTCTCGGAAAGAAAAAAAAAGTTTTTTTTTTTTTTAAAATTTCCAAAATACGGAAATATGACATCCTACCTAGTCAGCACTGTGCTAAGCGAATGGCCTAACCACCTCGACGTGAATGTCACCTGTTAATGGCTTGAAATGGGCTGAGAATGGTTACTCAAAATATCCATCTCAAAAAGTATCTCAGACAAACCATCCATCTTCAATCTTTACCAAAGTGTAAATTTTAATTACTGTACATATTGCCTTCATTCCGACATTATATATAATGTACATAATTTCAGTATTATACCGTTTATGAACAAATAGAAATGTTACGAACTTGAAGTTAAACATACCTTTTCGTTACCTATTTAACTCCATTCAGGTTCAATTAGAAAATGTAAGCTTAGGCCAATCAAACTGAAAAGCAAATTGTACCATCGTAACTTGTTTAAAATAATTCTAAAATGTAATACCAGATTGATGTAAAGAAATAATAACAACTAGAAACTACTCCAATATAAAATATAACATTCCCTCTATAAGACATAGCACATATAGTACCTTCCAAACAAATGCCGATTTCCAGCAAATTGAGAGTTGTAAACTAAGCTACGCATTTTTTGTTGTTGTGCAAACCGATAGTTAGGCTACATTTCCCATTGACTTAGTGTGGTTGTTAGGCTAACATGTGGTCGTAGATTGCAGTTTCCATTGATATTTTTTATTTGCGACACAACTAGAGCGAATAAACAGATGACAAGGTTAGATTTCCATGCACTTGACTTAGTGTGAAGTAAGGCTACCATGTGGTCGGAGATTTGTGGGGATTTTAGGTTATTTTCGCTGGTACTGAAATTGCTTCGTGGAGGCCGTAATTTGCCACGGGAACTTCCCTGTGATTGTGCGTGACCCTCCCGCACTGCTTCAAATTTGATGCGAGATGTGAGAACTATTTGCGCGATTCGTGCTGCAATTCCTAGCTAAAGCAAACGCATGTCACAATTAATTTTACACAGACACCTGATATAACGAGGGCGATTTTCTTATATTTCTTTTTTTCTTTTTCGCACTCGTAATTGTGCTTTAGGATGGCTTTTTTAGCACTTGCGAGGGCGAATCGCCCGTCGTCCCGCTTATTTCCGACCCTGTCCAGCACATTCGTTATTTCGCGGAATTGGTATTGCTGCCATGCTTACTGTGCCGAGAAATATGAAGACACTAACCACGAGGGAAGCAAAATCGGCAACCCTGGCAGCCTAATTTGATGAAATTACATTGTGAAAGACGTATAGAGGGTGTCTTTATTTTAATATTTCGTAGTTAAAGAACAAACCTAATGCATCAGTTCAGGGGCGGCGATCTGTTTCAAATATTGGGGGGGACATTTGCTTGGATGCAGGCAAATTACTATCAAAGCGGAGCGCCACCATTGGTTGGCGCGCAGCGTACAAGAAAATTTTTGGCTTTGATAGCCCCCCAGATCACTGGAAATGGCACTTCTCGGGCTTGAAAATGACCAACCAGATGTACACTTTTGCCTGAGAACCAAGTTTTACCTAATAGATTTTTTTCTTCATTCATCATACCTTTTTTCAAGATTGTCACCAGTCACACATCATGTTCGACCTCATTGCATCTCCTGTGGATCATTGCTTTTGTAGGTAATTCTACGTAATGCCCCTTAATACCCGTCAGCCCCACTTTTCAAGGTTTTAAGCCCATTGTTTGTTCAGAATTTGAATAATAAGTTCACTTCAAAACATACCCATAATGTTGCACAAAATTTAATCTATGGACAACCAATATAGAAAAAAAACCCTCAACCCCTAACAGACCGGTCAAAATTGCACGAGTAGAGGGAAGTATGATGAAGAATGTTGTTCAAAGAATTTTCGAAAATTCAGACACAGTTAAATTATTGGTGTAAAAATATTGAAACCTCTTATAACGGCTACTATAAAACTTCGATATCATAGAAAATACCAAAAAAATATGCTCGAGGGGGAGGGCGGTCTCCACCCTTCATCCCCCCCCCTCCCTTGGCTAAGCACCTGCGGTTAGAAATCTTGTAGGAAACAGGCCAAATGGAAACCCAGAGAACCCATATCGATGTGGATCATATGTGTGCGTGATTGTACGTACTTACACTCATACACAAGATTCCAACCAAATTTCATTACGGATGCGGTCCGTCTAGCTATTCATTTAAAAAAAAAGTAAAAACTACTTTCGGTCATATATATAGTAACAAATTGTGACACGGTTAGACAGGTGCCTTGCGAGGAATTTGCCAAGGGAGGGGCAAAGCTTGTACCCAGACTATCTAAGCGTAGCGCCACCATAAGTTGGCGCGAAGCGCAAAAGAAAATTTTGGCCGAAAATGCCTCCCAGATTGCTGGAAATGGCACTTCCCAGGCCTTTTTAAGTTGCATCTAAGCATTTTCTATTTTGAAATAACTAGCGATATCATAAAAAAATACAAAACATATGCTTAAAACGCCCATGCATCAGTTGATATTTTCAACTTCCACATGTTTTTGAATAATGATATTTTCACCTTCCATATGTTTTTGAATAATCGGTATGACATAACTGGTATTCCACGTAATTTTTAACGATTCCGATTATGTTCCGATTATGCAATAATCGTACCGATTCCAATTCCGATTAGGTTAATCGTTTGAACACTACTAATAAAACAGTTGAAGAAGTTTGACCAAAGCTACTGTAGGTGACCATATTTGAAAACCTACCATATTTGAGGTCAATGCAACATACCATTAAGAAATAGTTTTTTTTAAGGAATGGCAAGTTGCTTCAACAGAAGTGTGACTTGTATCCCAGCAGCCACATGATTTTGCTGAAGGATACAATATTCTCACTACTAAGTTAATAAAGATCAGAAATAGTGAACACATTGGCATGTAGAGAGAGCCCATGATGTATATATTACCATACATTGCAAGATACCTATGAGCCACATAATTGCTTCTGAATTTTTGTTTATGGTACCAGACACTAGGTGAAGTCCATTCTTTAATGGTCATCTGATGCATTGCTGGATTGGCACTTGAAGTCAATTTTCATATGCTCTGCTTTGCTGCAGAGTTACATTTTCTTAACACAAGTCATGAGTAACTCACACAGAAAGAAGAAACAGAAAACAAGTATTGATGAAAGTTTAACAGATTGTTTGGAATACATAAAAAAGGTGGTTGTCATAATGCATCATTATGATATACAGCTTAACTTTCTTAAGTGATTCATGGTAACCTTACACATGTTGTGTTCATGTAGGAAGTAGAAACCTCTCTAGTAAGCTTTGAATTTATTCCTTGAATGAACCTACCGTGATACTCATGTGATATCAACTCCCAACACTATACTGATTAGATGTATGTAGCTCCCAAATATCACCTTGGAGTCATACTTAACCAGGACATTCTAGTGAAGATGGGCCGCAGACTCCAATTCACCAAATTGCCACATATATATGTGACCCAAACAGAAATATTGCAATTGAAAATGGATTCCTATGAAAAGCTTATTCAAGGTTGAGGAACTTCACAACACACTAGCAAAATAAAAACTGTACCTAATAAATACGTCAACCCATTAAAAGTATATTGCTAACCAATGTATTGTATGATACTCTCTTAAGAACACTAGTTACTTTTTACTTGCATTTTTTGTGGATCAGAGGGTATGCCATGATACTACACTCTTATACTGTACGTATATAAAAACGAGCCCCTCAATACCATGGTAGTCTGGCTAAAACAGGGAGGATTTCAAATGAGCTGCTCCAGTCAGTGTGACACTTTAAGTAATGTAGACTATGTAGTAAAAGTGCTATTTTGGAAGATTAAAGGTATGCTGTATTGGCCCCAAATATACTAGATATTTAAATATGGGCACTGTAGTAACTTGTTGTGGAGCATTTACATATAAACAATAAGTAAAGAACATACGAGATGATAGTTATGCCTAATCTATTCCAGGGTTAAGTCACAAGTCGAGGTAATGTATTTACAGGGCAATATAATATATATATGGGGTCAGTGTTACTGACCTAGACTCTGCCGAACAGTCGTTCAGTCAGTAGAACTTAATAATCTACTATAGGCACCTTTGGTCAAAATTCTTAAACTTTTTTTATTACAACCTTCAAGGATTTTTTTTTTCTCACTGGGAAAGTCAGTCATCTTCCTTCAAAATGTGTGAACAATTTGGATAGTAAAGACCTCCAGGAAAGTACAACTTTTAGCAATTATTGCTTGCTATAATTTGGGGCCTATATACTGACTACCTTTACATTACACATTACCTTACATTAAGTAAGCAATGGAATATACTACAATATAATATATATATATCGTACACATGCAAGTGCTCTTATTAAATGTGTTAAGCATACAATGAAACAGGAAGGGAACAACACTTTAATTCAATGGTTAGTCTGGAGAAGCTGATATCTAGTACATTTTGATGAACTTAGCAAAGAGTAACCATAACCAATCACCACTTAAGTTCATTTTCATCAGCTGTAAATACTATCACTTCAACTAGCATCTCCATTGACAGGCGCGTAGCCAGGAAATTGCCAAGGGAGGGGCGAAACTGTAGATTCGTCATTGCAAACTATCTAAGCTTAGCGCCACCATGAGTTGGCGCAAAGCGTACAAGAAAATTTTGGCTGAAAATGCCTCCCAGATCGCTGGTAATGGAACTTCCCAGGCCTTGTAAGTTGCATCTTAGCATTTCCTCTTTTGAAAATAGTAGCGATATCATAAAAACATTTAAAAAAAATAATAAAAACATGCTCAAGGGGGGGCGGCTGCCCCCTTCGCCCCCCCTTGGCTACGCGCCTGTCCATTGATCACAGGGACAGAATTACTATTTAAGATTGGCAATTGTGAACTTTCAATAACTTTCCGCCAATCAGAGTGTGCAGACATGCACATAGATGCTGCGTATGTTTGCAGTATAGAATGTTACGGAAAAGACACATCCAGAGTCAGGTGGAGCATTCATTTAACGTTAGTGGAACTCTATCTGTACGGCAATGTACTGGAGTGTATTACCAAATATTTGCTACGTAATAATTGAAACCCGAATGAAAGTTGTATAAATATCCACAGCCGAATTGAGATACGGATGTGTACACGGAGGTTATATATACTTCTCTGCTTATAATGCCTTCACTTTCTCTGTATCTGACATTGCCGTTCTCGCTAAATATAATTCTATGAGGAACAGTGTTTGTTTTGTCCAACCTTGAATGAACAGCCATTTGAAATACAAGCACATATAAAGGATGAGTTGGTCAGCAGATTAACGGCATGACGTCTTAAAACTATATTAATAATAATTATGATGAAAGGTCTGAAAATACCATGCCCATAATTCATAAAGCTTCAAATTTAATTTTGGTTTATTGAGTTTTGATTTCCGGTTTGTCAAAATTTTGGTATACCAATAATTTATAAAGGCTTCCTGTAGTGATATTTCATACTTTGGATGTATCCTGTGGGATGCTCAACCCTTACTGAAAATAAATGAAACATTTGTGACAATTTGCTGCGATTCAGTCTTTGGTTCCTTGCTTTAGCAAATGGAAAGCAAGGAACCAATGTAGTCAGGTTGGCATGGGTGTGTGTGTGTGTCTGCTTGTGTGTGTATGTGGGTCTGTTCGGCGTCTGTGACTCTTGCTTGGGTACACTGTAACTCAACAAGGGAAAGTTGCACTTAACTCAAACTTGGTATATAGATCCGCCATAGTGAGAAGGTGTGCCCTATTGTTTTTGGTGCCTGTGAAGGTTACCAAGGTCAGTTGGAGGTCAGAAACCAAAGTATTGAAAACAGCAACAACTCCCATTGACAGGGTCCGACATGTTTGATATTTTGGGAGTAGTTGTGAATGGGGTAAGGGATCATTTCCAAACATAAAGGTCATGTGATCAAAGTTCAACAATGGTCAATTAGTGGTCGAAAACTAGTATTTTTGCAATAACTTGAGAAAAAAATGTCCATCAAATTTGGGAGTTACGCTATTGTCATCCAATATTCGACCTGCATCTAGGTGACCTTTGACCTCAGGTTGACCTTCAGTGACCTTTATTAGTTTCTTTGGTTATTTGAATTTTCGTGGCCATAATCGGATCTCGAAGGTACCTTCCGATCAAATTGTCTATGGTTGACCCCTGTGTGACCTTCGTTTGCGAAGTTATCAGAGGTCAATTTTTTTATATAAATAAGTACAGTTAGGATGGTCATACAGACTTGTCATGTTGCTTTTTGGAATCAGTGTGTCACAGTACATCTGACCGTTAGGTCAAAAGGTCAAATCTTGAAAAATATGCTCAATTTAGGAGATATGGGGCAAAACAAAACAAGTTGGTCAATATTTTGATATTAGATAGAGCTGTTTGTGCTCTATAGAGGAAGCCAACTCCCCACTTCAATCGGACACCCAGTTCTCAAGTTATGAGAGGCCAAAGGTTAGTTCTGAATTTGATACCATATTTGCAATAACATTGTGTGTGTACATTGGAGCACATGTACAAATTAAGGACAGAATTCACATCATCGAGGGGGAACATTTTTGATAAAATCCATCGGTCATCCATGTCTTTCAAGGTTGCTTATGTGCAAAAAAGTGCCAACTTATGCTAATTTTTGCAACAACTTCTAGTCACAAAGTCTGACATGGCTGCTATATTGGGCAGGCTTGGGGCGATTACATCTGAATGTAATCGATTACGATTACGATTACTTGAGAATGTATGATTACGATTACGATTATGATTACAGCCTAAAGTTGAAGTAATCGATTACGATTACGATTACGATTACATTGTAATGTAATAGTGATTACAATCATGATTACATTGTGGTTACTTGCACAATCCTCTGCATATCTGTTTAATATAACTCTCTGCCGGGAAATAGGGCAATGAAATAGGGCAAAGGAAGGGCATTTACAGTATATACAGACAAAATTGTGGAAGTTTATCTACAATTCCTACCAGGCATTACACATTTATACCTTAACACGTTTAAGATGTGTAACCCATAAGTCCAGTAAAAAATACAATTTAAACAGACAAAGAGTAAACAGACAAATACTTAAGTAAAACAAATGAAGATTTTCATGCAACACTATATTTTGAAACTAATAATTTCTGCATAGCAGCAAAACTAAAAACTCTTTTACATTATAACACCAAAATAAAACTAAACAGCTTTGAAATGGGGCATTCCACAGTACATGGGACATGAAAGGCCAAAGTAAAAGTAAATTATTTTCATCAAAAAGTGGTCAACTCTGGTAAAGCAAAGTCTGATCCACCAAAATACTTAATTTGCAGTGATTTTTTTTTTAACAGAATAATTCAGGTGATAAAAAATCCTTGAATATGGCGATCAAATCCCCAGTACTTTATGTTTATTGTGCTAGAGAATTCTAGAAGCAGGAACACTTCTTTGGTCACATTAAAAGCCAATAGTAAGAATTAGTTTTAATCATTTCTACTAATTTTGCCCTTCTCATTCAAATTTCACTGTAATCATAAATGTAATACGATTACGATTACTTTGCCCTTGTAATCGATTACGATTAAGATTACTTTGTAATTTTCACAAAAGTAATCGATTACAATTACGATTACTTCAAAAAATGTAATCGATTGTAATCGATTACGATTACTGATTACGATTACTGATTACGATTACCCCAAGCCTGATATTGGGTCAAGTTGTGAATGAAGTAGGGGCACGTTTTCCAAAATAACTGTTATGTGATCCAAGGTCGTAAAAGGTAAATTATAGGTCAAAATGTTTTTTTAGTTTGTAATAACTTGTGAAACTCCCACTGACAGGGTCTGACGTGGTTGATATTTTGGGACTAGTTGTAAATGGGGTACGGGATCCTTTTCAAACATTACAGTCATGTTATCCAAGGTCAACAACAGTCAATTAGGAGTCACAAACTAGTGTTCAAACGATTAACCTAATTGGTACGATTATTGCATAATCGAAACATAATCGGGAATCGGTAAAAATTACGTGGAATACCAGTTATGTCATACCGATTATTCAAAAACATATGGAAGGTGAAAATATCATTATTCAAAAGCATGTGGAAGTTGAAAATATCAACTAAGTATTAGGTTTGTTCTTTAACTACGAAATATTAAAATACAGACACCCTCTATACGTCTTTCACAATGTAATTTCATCAAATTAGGCTGCCAGGGTTGCCGATTTTGCTTCCTTCGTGGTTAGTGTCTTCATATTTCTCGGCACAGTAAGCATGGCAGCAATACCAATTCCGCGAATTAACGAATGTGCTGGACAGGGTCGGAAATAAGCGGGGACGACGGGAGATTCGCCCTCGCAAGTGCTAAAAAAGCCCTCCTAAAGCACAATTACGAGTGCTAGAAAGAAAAAAAGAAATATAAAAAAAATCGCCCTGGTTATATCAGGTGTCTGTGTAAAATTAATTGTGACATGCGTTTGCTTTAGCTAGGAATTGCAGCGCGAATCGCGCAAATAGTTCTCACATCTCGCATCAAATTTGAAGCAGTGCGGGAGGGTCACGCACAATCACAGGGAAGTTCCCGTGGCAAATTACGGCCTCCACGAAGCAATTTCAGTACCAGCGAAAATAACCTAAAATCCCCACAAATATCCGACCACATGGTAGCCTTACTTCACACTAAGTCAACTGCATGGAAATCTAACCTTGCCATCTGTTAATTCGCTCTAGTTGTGTCGCAAATAAAATATAAAAATGTCCATGGAAACTGCAATCTTCGACCACATGTTAGCCTAACAACCACACTAAGTCAATGGGAAATGTAGCCTAACCACTGGTTTGCCAAAAAAAAAATGCGTAGCTTAGTTTGCAACTTTCAATTTGCTGGAAATAGGCATTTGTTTGGAAGGTACTGTATGTGCTATGTCTTAAAGAGGGAATGTTATATTTTATATTGGAGTAGTTTCTAGTTGTTATTATTTCTTAACATCAATCTGGTATTACATTTTAGAGTTATTTTAAACAAGTTACGATGGTACAATTTGCTTTGCAGTTTGATTGGCCTAAGCTTACATTTTCTAATTGAACCTGAATGGAGTTAAATAGGTAACGAATAGGTATGTTTAACTTCAAGTTCGTAACATTTCTATTTGTTCATAAACGGTATAATACTGAAATTATGTACATTATATATAATGTCGGAATGAAGGCAATATGTAATTAAAATTTACACTTTGGTAAAGATTGAAGATGGATGGTTTGTCTGAGATACTTTTTGAGATGGATATTTTGAGTAACTATTCTTAGCCCATTTCAAGCCATTAACAGGTGACATTCATGTTGAGGTGGTTAGGCCATTCGCTTAGCACAGTGGTGACTAGGTAGGATGTCATATTTCCGTATTTTGGAAATTTAAAAAAAAAAAAACTGTTTTTTTTCTTTCCGAGAAACTCCAGAGGTAATTTGGCACATACAAAAGGACCTTAGAGCCTTGTATTACAACGAAGCAAAAGGAAACGGGAAAATCACAACAATAATTGTTTGTGTCAAACTTTATTACCGATTTTGTATAAACTGGACATTTTCTCATTTTCAAATAATCAGAATCGGAATCGGTACGATTATGATAAAAATAATCGGTAATCGGTATTTTCTGTTATGCATAATGGTTTGAACACTATCACAAACTAGAATTTTTGCAATAACTTGAGAACAAAATGTCCATCAAGGTTGGGAGTTACACTATTGTAATCCAATAGTCGACCTGCATTTGGGTAACCTTCGACCTCAGGTTGACCATCAGTGACCTATATTAGTTTCTTTCAAGTTGATCAATTGAATTTTCGTGGCCATATTCCGATCTAAATTGTCCATAAAGTTGACTCCTCTGCAACCTTGGTGTGCGAAGTTATTAGAGATCAAGGTTTGTTTAGTTTTGTTAAAATTCTTTTTAAGTACAGCTAGGATGATTCTGTGAGTTCTGTAAAAATGAGGTGTAACAGAACTGTTAAACACCACTATCGATCGCAGAAAATACACACACACAGCTTGCTACCATAGGTAATTAGACACTAGTGTATAGTCAGTACATACAGCTGTGGTCAATACCCACAGCAGTATGTACAAACAATACAGCGATGGACATCTCAGGTCCAGCTAAAGATAACAAAGTATCACGTTTCATTACTGTACTGTCTGCGTTTTGTAGCGACACGAACAAAATGTCCCTTGCAAGCAATGGAAAGTTAACTTTTTCAGATGGCCGCATGCAGTTGTGGGCAAGTCTTCAATGCCTTTAATGACTTTTAATTGGTGGACACATGTAGGAAACAGAAGGTAGGAAATATGCTACCAGAGATTGATAATGCAGTTCAACCGTACATCACAATTAATATTGATCTACAAATACGATCATGGTGTGCATTATTTGCGTGACTTGATGCACATGTGACCTAATGAATAGCGGTCGCAGTGTGATTTGTTGCAGGGCCGAAAAAGGATACCATTCTCTTACTTTACACAATTTCATTATATAGTTGTTGAAGCTATTTGAAAACAAGCCAAGTTAGTGGCGGTCATAGTAAAGTGAATTTGAGTCTGAGGAAATGTGAGCAAATGCCAGCCTGAATCATTTAGCTAATGCTGCAATTGAATTCAGCAAATTCAAAATATGTTATACATTTTCCATCTTATCGGAACACTACTTATTCATGAAAAATGTCTACTCTTTTTAAGGATTTGTCTGTTCACATGCTTGTAGCATTAATAAAATAACGTGTGTATATACTTGAAATTTCTTCTTTTGCCATTCTCAAATAGTGGGTGGATAATGAATGAATATGTATACATTTAGATATTCCATTGATGCACGAACCGAGGTATTATTATAACATACGTAATATCGCCTGTTAGCTCAATCCATGTTTTGCATATTTCTGTTGTTACATGCCCAGAGGTGTTGGGTGGGGCTGGGGTAATGAGGGGCCAGGCGGCTCATCCGGCTACAAAGGAGGGGAAGAGAAACAAGAACGCTGATCGTCATGATTGATCGGACAGCAACGAGTTGTATTGAAACTATTGAACTGCTTTACAAGCCACATGCTCGTAACTCTCAAAACAATTAAGTTTAACTTATTATCAATAATATGCAACTATTTATGAAAATGAATAAATAACTGATGATATAATTGTCAAGATGATCCCTGAATTATCATCCATTCACGTATAACTCCCTCAGTGTTCAGTTGATCCCTGAACAAATTCAAGGTAAAGGAAAATATGTACTGAATATAGACAAATGTTGAGATGGTCCCTGATCCCGAGTAATGTACTGTACATACACAAAGCTCCACAGCTTTTGAGTCGGTCCCTGGAGTAATTCCCATGCCCAGGTCTATACAAACACCGTGTACACGCCCAGCCTTTTCTAGTTGCGTGACACTCAAAAGCTTAGGAATGCATCTACCAAATTCACACTAAGTGGACTCATCCATGTCATAAATGGCTCATAATGGCACCGTAAAAAATGCTTGATGCCTCATAAAACACAAGAAATGACATCTCAATACACACGACATACTAAAAATGAATGAATTACGTTGACGAATGTGTCGCTTTTGGCACTAAACGATGGCTATGACGACTACCTTGTGTGCCATCCTAACATACATAGATAACCTTAGGCTAATGTTATTATTTTATCACATTTTAGCCCGATAACTCAGTGAAATCTGACATCCTGCTACCAAACTACTGTTACCCATTTAGAATAATATATAATACACATGTGAATCAGTTTAGCAGGTAATATAAGTCTAATTTATGCATCTACTCACCTATAAAGGAGGGGAAGAGAAACACGAACGCTGATCGTTATGATTGATCGGACAGCAACGAGTTGTAACAGAAACTGTCCTTGCGCCCTCTATTACCACAATCAAAATTTGTGGGGGTCTACTAAATAGTTCACCCATTACACTCTCTCCCCTTCTTTATAAGATGTCATCCTGACATGAAATACATATTGTCATGGCAAAATACACTCTGCCCTACGGCATTAAACTAATTACAATATCATCAAACCAATTCCTTCTGATGAACACTAACTTTAACATGTTATATACAATAAAGGCTAAAAGTAAATAAAACAACTGTACACTAGACTGTTTCTAGGGTTACACCCTATGAACTCCAATACCTCAAACATCCTGGACCAATACCTTATCAAATTATTCTGTACATTTATACTAACTGCATGTATGACTTCCACTAGGCATTGACCTAAATTGACTACAACACAACCCACTTGTGTAGAGCAATAATACTACCACATAACCCTTGTGTAGAGCCTGGGAAGGATTGAAGTTATAAACTCTTTGGTAACGCGTAATCCCAAATGAGAAATACTTCCCTACAGTGTATAAGATCAATAATCACTAAGTACATGAATAAAATGTGAATGCCCATGTCACATATGAAGATTTCAATAAAGACAGCATGCATATTGGTAGCATCTACTACATGTAAAACAAGCATCAACAGCCTTTCCAGTCTCTAAATGTGTCTAACCATGAATATGGTCCAAACTCAACATAATTGTTTTTAATTTTTTAATATTTTTTTTTTAAAACATATACTACAGTCACTTAAAACCAATATTCCCTAAAACATTGCGACAGGCTTAGGATACCTCATGGCTGATGGAGGTGGATAGCCCGGCTGTTGAAACCACTGGTGCTGCATGGGTGCCATAGGATACCAGACATATGGAGCAATAGGTGGGGTACCAGATACAGTGTTAACTTGTGGGTGATGCTGCCGATATGTTGGTACACCGAGTTGGTTATAGGTAAAAACAGTCCTAGGTACTCTAATTCTAGACGTCCTCACATCCTGTTCAGGCTGCACCTCTGGATCGTTCTCAGGTGGGATTACTCTTTCCAAGTTACCCCCTTCCTCTGTCGGAGTGTCCAGATCCAGTTGTTGGACATTACCACCATTATCATCAGACAGTGACATCTCTCCTCCAGGAATATTATCAGCTGGCATTTGACTGGCTACACACTGTATATAGGGACATCCCAGTCACTGTCACTAGATTCTCCCTCGGATTCAGTCAGGTTTTGGGACTTCTTGGGTTTCACCTTCTTGGTCTTACCACTCACTGGCTGTGGCTCCTCCAATGGCAAGGAATCACATGGCAACAAGAGGTTCCTGTGAAGCGTCCTCTTCCTTCCTTTTCCCCTCTCTGGAGTCAGTTTGTACACAGGGACATCGGGTAGGAGTTGTTTGACCACAACGTAGATGTGTTCCTCCCAATAAGGCCGTAATTTAGCCGGGCCTTCATGGGGGGCCATATTCTTAACAAGCACTCGGTCTCCTGGTGATAGAAAGGTGCAATGAACTCTTTTGTCATAGCTGTCTTTTGCTTTCTTTGACGCCCTCATTGCATTTCTCGATGCAAGAGCATAAGCTTCCTGCATTCTCCTCTTCCACCTTTCTGCATAGTCTGCAGGATCTCCACTTCCTTCGGACTTCTCAGCTAGGTGAAACAGTAGGTCTACAGGGAGTTTTGGAAATCTCCCGAACATCATGAAGTAGGGTGCATACCGAGTGGTCTCACATCTGGTGCAGTTGTAGGCATGCACACACTGTTGGAGGGAATCAGTCCAATTCTTCCTGTGTTTTTCTAATTGAGAACGCACATACTTAACAGGGTTCTGTTCATCCTTACAACTTGTCCGTTTCCCTGTGGGTGATAGGACATTGTTCTGGAGTGTTTGATACCAGCATGCTCCTGAAGTTTTGAAAATAGTTTGTTTTCAAATTCACGTCCCTGATCGTGATGGAGTTTCCTTGGAAATCCGAACTTCATGAAGTAGTCATTGAACAGTTTGTCAGCTGCAGCAGCTGCAGACTTGTTTCTCGTGGGGTAGGCTTGACAGAACCGAGTGTAGTGATCAATTACTACCAATATATACTCATATCCTTTACATCTCTCCAAGTGCAAGAAATCTATGGAAACAACTTCAAATGGCTCAGTTGTTTGTATAGGGACCATGGGTGCAACTGTGTGTCTTGCAGGCTTCTTTCTTTTCAGGCATTCGCATTCCTTTGTAACATAGTGTTCAACCTGCTTAGCCATATATGGCCAGAAAAACCTCTGTCTTCACCCATGTCATTGTGTAATGCCTTCAACACCAACTTCCTATACTTCTCTGGAAGGAGGAGCTGCTTTCTGTTTATGGTTCTCCTCTGTAATAGTCCGCTGTCATCTATTTCAATCTCCTTCCATTTTCCAAGTAAGATTTGCACCCCCTTCTATTCTTGTCTCCTCTCTGTTTGTTTTGGAAGGTGCCCCTGACGTTTGTACTCAAGCACCTTTCCAATAGTATCATCATTCTCTTGAGCAGCTTTTAGGGTGTCAACATCTATAGAGCCAAGGGTTGGTCGTGCTGCAGCCGTAACAGTCTCAATCGCATCCAAACTGCAAGGTACAGCATCAATGAAGCTAATATGCATTTGCCTGCACAGCATATTGCCTTTGTCAATCGCTTTTAGATACTCCTTTGCTGCTGCTATGACACCATCAGGTATTTCCATGACACAATCATTGACCAATCCTTCCATGTTACCAACATTAATAGGCATTCGTGATAATGTGTCGGCATCATTATTCCTCTTGCCAGGTCTGTACTTAATGTGGAACCGAAACTTGCAAGTTCAGAAACCCACCGTTGGCCAGTGGCATTAAGACGGGCAGTTGTCAACACATAGGTGAGTGGATTGTTATCGGTGAAGACGGTGAAGTTAACAGCATACTGCAGATAATCACGGAAACGGTCTGTAATTGACCACTTTAGAGCCCAAAACTCTAATTTGTTAGAATGATAGTTCTTTTCTGCCGGTGACAACGTCCTGGATGCAAAAGCAATGGCTCGCAACTTTCCTTCTTGTCGTTGGTACAAAACTGATGCCAGGCCTTGGTTCGATGCATCCGTGTGGAGGATAAATGGCAATTTAAAGTCTGGATATGCCATCACCGGTTGTTGGGTAATCTGATCAATTAGAGCATCGACAATACTTTGGTGTTCTTGTGTCCAATTTATCTGTTCCCTCGAATTTGGGCTGTTTTTACTAGTCTTCTTCTTCTTTTTCCCATTTGATGCTGTATTGTCATTAGTCTTTGTTGATTTTCCAAGGAGGTCATACAGTGGTCTGGCTCTAATGGAAAAATTTGCAACATAACTCCGGTAGTAGCCCAAAAAACCAAGTATTTGTCTAAGCTCACCAATAGTCGTAGGCGTTCTCTCCTTCAGAGCTAGGACAGGTTGTATCTCTGCAGGGTCCATCTTATAGCCCTCTTCCGATACTACTCTACCCAGGTACCTGACCTGCCTTTGGAACAGTTTACATTTTGATGGCTTGAGTTTAACACCATGTAGCTATAACCGTTTGAGGACTTTCCGGAGATTTTTGACATGCTGGTCAAAAGTTGGGGCAAAAACAAGAATGTCATCCAAGTATACAACACAGATTTGATTGTTGTACCCATCTAAACAATTCTCCATGGCCCTCTGGAACTCGGCTGGTGCATTCTTTAGACCAAAAGGGATTCTTCTCCACTCATGTAGGCCCCATGGTGTAATGAAGGCTGTCAGATGTTGGCTTTCTTCCGCCATAAACCCCTGGTGGTAAGCCTTCCCTTGGTCCAAGGTAGAAAACCATGAATTACCTGCCAAGCCATCTAAAATATCCTGAATTTTTGGGATCGGTTGGTGGTCATCGATAGTTTTCCTGTTTAACTCTGGATAGTCGATACAGAGTCTCAGTGTACCATCTCGTTTCCGTACGCATACCACTGATGAAGAATAGTTGGATTTGGACCTTGTGACCCAGCCTCGGTTGATGAGATCTTGAAGGTAGTCTTTAACTTCTATGTACAGTGGGCAAGGAATGCTGGCATAGTTTTTCTGCACTGGTCTTGGATCACTTACATGGATTCTCATTTGAAGATCAGGAACACAACCTTGGTCAAAATCATCTCTTGAGAATGCAGCATTTTCTTCTTTCAGCATTTGTGTGACAACTTCCCTCTGTTTCACAGTTAAACCTGAGAGATCCACCGGAGGGCACCATTGTTCCTTCTGTTCACTGGCACTTTCTCTGGCTTCAGGAATAGCACTTTCATGTATGTCTTTGCCCACCTCAGAACCTCCTTCACAAGCATTAACAATTGCTTGTACCCTTAAGGTAATCTCTTCATCTTCGTCATCACAGGGTAAGTGGAGACAGGATTTGATTGGTTCCACACAACCCAGCATGGTGCGTTTTCTGAGCCACAAATCTCTGTTACTGGTGTTGATTACTGGAATCTGAACTCTGCAGGAAGATCCCTTGTTAACGGGGACCACCGTCTCTGGAATTTCCAGCCCATCAGGCCACCCTTGTTCTGGATTAGGATGGAAGAAAGCAGACAAAGTATTCTGTTCTGAACCAAAATGGACTCTACATGAGACTAATTCCATCTGACCTTTCTTAACACAGATGTCCTTCCTACCTGTCCTACATCGGGCTGAAACTTGGTCACTTTCTAAGACTGCTTCAATAAGAGACCGAATGGCCCCTTCTCTTCTACCAGGCAGCAGTTTTTGCAGAGAGTTAACCAAAGTCTTCTCTTCCTCTGTATCCTCAATGACATGACGGATGACATTTGTACCCAGGATAGGCATCTCCGTTCACCAGGACAAACAAGCATTGGTACTGTAAGTGGCTGGAGTCCAGAATCTTTTGTTCCTAACTTTAAACTGACCTCCACCCAACCACTGTATGGGACATCAAGATCATTTGCCTCTTTTAAGTCCAACGTCAAGCCGTCTAATAACTCGCCAACAGGTCGGGGTGACTTGTCTACTAGGTGATCCCTTAACCATCTCTCGGGTAAAATAGAAACCTGTGCCCCTGTGTCCCACAGAACCTTCGTCTGAACACCTTCTATCTGACACTCCACTGCAAAAGACTCACCAACCAATTTTACCACTCTTCTATTTGCAACTGGGCAGACAACATCACTTCTGTACTTTGAATCTTTAGGCATATCCTGGGACATTAGACCTTTGTGGGATGCTCTTCGTCCCTCAGGAGGGACCCCTGATCGCTTCCCGGCTGTCGACAAAACCGTGCAAAATGACCTAGATTGCCGCATTTGTAGCAGTGTTGACAACTATTTCCTTTGTTTGTCTGCTGACACTGAGGGCATCCTCTGCGTCTCTTCGGTAGTGACTGATGACCAGGTTCTGCTGTTGTTAACACCCTGTGTATCTCCGCCACTTGTGCCTTTAGTGCTTGCACTTCATCATACAAACGCTTTCCTTTATCTTTTTGTCCATCAGGTTGGATTTTCTCTGGATTTGAACTTTCCTTTACATCCATAGCAGCCAAAGGACGTCTCTGCTGCATCTTTTTCACCCTCTCTTTCTCTGTGCATGTCACCAAATTAAGTTTCTCCATGAGTTCCTCATCTGTGAGATTACCATCTGTCAGGTAGGGCTTCATGTCATGTCTTATATCGGCATCGAGGAGTCCAGTAGAAACAGCATGGGCGAACATGGCATTTACAAGGGGCTTGTCATACTTAAACATGGCATCTGATTCTTTAGAAGCAAAGAGGACCTTCTGTTTCAATGCCAATGCTCGCAGAAGAAAACTCTGGGGAGACTCACGTGCGCCCTGAGAAACATTGCATAACTCTTGATAGAGGTCTGTAGCTCCCCTCTCCTGAAAAGCCCGCAAATGTCGTCTCAGTGTGGGTAAATTGAGATTGTCCCTACCTTCTAGGTAGATCCTGAACTGCAGTCCTGGGGTGAAAAAAATGCTTGATGCCTCATAAAACACAAGAAATGACATCTCAATACACACGACATACTAAAAATGAAATCTGACATCCTGCTACCAAACTACTGTTACCCATTTAGAATAATATATAATACACATGTGAATCAGTTTAGCAGGTAATATAAGTCTAATTTATGCATCTACTCACCTATAAAGGAGGGGAAGAGAAACACGAACGCTGATCGTTATGATTGATCGGACAGCAACGAGTTGTAACAGAAACTGTCCTTGCGCCCTTTATTACGACAATCAAAATTTTGTGGGGGTCTACTAAATAGTTCACCCATTACACTGTACATACTTGAATGCTATTACTAGACCAATATTCCCAACAAAAAAAAAGTGTCATTTTGACTGTACAGCTACATTTTGAGTTAGTCACAAGGAATCAAGATTTACAGTATTCCAAACTCTATAATATTCTGGCTAATCTTCAGCACAGGATCACAGTAGCATTCAAGTACCCATCTGAGTATAAAAGTGTTGCTGGGAAGTGACTAAAAGTTTAACTCACTATATATATAGCAAAATATAATCAGGATGTGTTTTCAGTTGGTGTTCATTTTGTATAAGTGGGTCTCAAGCGGGATAGCTAAGTTCCCCAACCGGGAAAGACTGTTCAGTTAGACCAAACAGTTCCACCCCAAGTAATCCCGCTTCTTGTGACATTGCCAACTTGAGCTATTCTTAAATACAACGCTACTTATATTACTCTTGCCTTATCTCATTTTTGTGTCTGCCTAAAAGTTTGAGAGCTGCACATTGAAAGATCGGTGGGTGATGTTAATGCCGAACACATATCCAAACCAAAAGTCTCTTGATTACTTGCTTAAGTACTTGTGATGTTACAACCTTGCAAGTTAAAATTGGTGTCATTCTTAAAACAAATGCGGCAATCAATAATGTCACAGATCCCCCAAGATATGACAGTAAGTTTCACCATTTTTGGTTTTGATGATAATCGTAACCTTTGCATTCATGATGGCGTATATTGGTGTGTGTGTGCGTTTTTGATGCCCCACTTGTAAACACAATTTATCAAGAATGCAATGACAGACCACTTTCATATTTAGTTTGTAAAAGTACCACATTAAGTACAAGAAGCCTATTGTTTTTGGTTGGGGTCAATGGTAATTTGGGTTCACCAGGGGTCAAATTGTGAAAACCTTGGAAACACGATATCTCAAGAAGGGAGTGTCAGACCAATTTTATATCTGTTGTGTAGAAGTACCACAATAAGTACAAAAGCCTATTTTTGATAAAAGTCAAGGGTCATTTGGGTCACGATGGGTTACATTGCGAAAACTTGTAAACACGATATATCAAGAAGGGCAGGTCAGATCAACTTCATACTTAGTGTGTAGAAGTATCACATTAAGAACAAGAAGCCTATTGTTTTTGGTAGGGGTCAAATCGTGAAACACTTATAAACAAGTACACCACCACTATACATTACGTCAGATTCATGAAGAAAACTGCTCATGTTGCATCATCGAAACCACAATGCGTTTTGCATTCTGTTTTTTTTTTTTTTTAAGTGTATTTTAACATACAAGGTTGAGTACAGTGCGTTAGGGTTCCCTTTCCCCGGACGATAATATCACACAAAATGGAGGCCACACAAATGTAAACCTTTCTTAAAACTTACTGTGGAAGTAGATTTTATTCTGGTTGTGTGTGGGAAGAGGGGGGGGGGGAAGGGGGAGGGGCATGAACCACATTCACATGATAGATAACCTGTGAAGCTGAGCTGTACACGATCACCTTCTCTCAAGTAAAGGTGTGGGTGGGTGGGAAGGGTTATTTACATAGCAACATGTGGATATCTAATCAAATGATGAATAGACAATCAAGTGCCACATGCAGTATGTTATGACAATACAAGGGGGGGGGGGAGATATGATCACCAACTTCTGACGGAACACAGTGAGAACACCCTTGTAGACATCCTTTCACCTATTTACAGTAGTACCACTCATTTAGCATACCACTTGCACAGCTCAGCAAGTTCAATTCGTTTTCCCAGAGCATGTAGTTTATGTTTTCAGTGGACTGTTACAGGTGGAAATTAGAAAAAGGGAGACAGAAAAAAAACCCACACACACTGAATACTATTACCACTTAAAATTATACTTGTGGTTACCTTCCTCCATATTAGGTAGTTTCAAGCCCCTTGAACACTATTTTAATAAAAGTGAACTTTTAATGAGGCAAACTCAGAATTGGTAAGTGGGATCAAACTCAGACTTAGCAGGTAGATTCCACAAAGTGAATTGATGAACCCTATTCCTTTTGTTGAATCTCATTCATATTAATAAGTAGGCGGGGCTTAGAGTGAATTCCTTTAAATACAAATATCTGTGTTACCAGTAATATTGGAAAGAGACCTGGTTAGACACCTTTATCAAAAGTTGAATATTTTGTTGTAATTTCTTGGCAAAGAACCTTAGATGTTGTCATTTCTTTTTATGTAACTTGACAAGTATATTTTTGCCGCTTTCGATAATTTTGAGTTCTTAATTCTGGCTGATTATTTTTACATTTAATTTTCAGTTTCAAAGTCAACAATTCGTTAGAATATTTATGCAGTACTTAATCCAAAACGTTTCAGAGCATGGGCTAATAGACGTTCAAACATTTAGTAGTTCAAAACTCGGTGTTGTTTTTCTTCCACGTTGACTTATATGAATAAAATGTTTGTAAGAATCAAAAGCAAGTTGTTCTGACAACCTCTTTACATTTTTCCTTAGTTGTACTCCCCCCCTTCCCTCTCTCTCTCTCTCTCTCTCAGACAGACTGCATGGTCAATTGGTTAGAGCATCCCACTTGCAGTCGGTAAATTAGGGGTTCGACTCCTGGCCGGGTCAGACCGAATACTTTAAAAATGGAACCTACTGCTCTTGTGCTTGGTGCTCAAGCAATGGAGTAGGGAAAACAAGTGAGTGAGCCACAACTGAAAAAGGCTGTGGCCGGTGCAACTTAAACCAATTGGTTAGAAACTGAGGAGTAGAACCTTAACAAATCAACTCTCTCTACCGATCAGGGTAAAGTGGACAGACCACTGGCGTAGCAAGCGGGGGACAGAGGAAATAATACCATCAGAAATTTTGGGATCGCAAAAAGCGACTGTGAAAAGAACGAGCGATCAAAAACTATTTTAGTCCATGGATGTGTAACTGATTGCTCCGATTTGCATCCAAGGGCATTTCGAAAATGAGATATACAGGCCCATATCCCAGGGGAGGGGGCTCGAATGGTTCTGACAACCATCATTTCCCACTTGGCACCATCAAATATTGAATTAAGGGGCCACCCCTCCCCTAAGACTCCTCCCACAGGATACTGATCTGAATTCGACCCCCATGGCAAAATCATGCGTGCGTGTCTGATTTACAAAGCAGAGTGCTTAATGAGAAAATGGTGACGGTTGTGGGGAGGGGTATAAGGGAAAAAGGCATTTTGCACAGAATGCGAAGAACCCGTATTTGATGTAGAAGGTATGTAGACCTAGATCTCATTTGAGAATCACTTCACATCCAGTGATATCAAAAGAAGAACACATGTACTCCCAGTCTCTTTTCGGACCAATAACAGTGAATAATTGTCGAACAGTGGCACTCCGGGCTTCTGTGAACATTTAGTTTAATTTAGAGTTAAAGATTGAAATAGGAAAGTAAGAATCTATATGATGTCATGCATGTATTACAAGTTGCAAGTCTTTATGTAATCATTTTTACTTCAACGGTTTTCATTTATGACAACTGATGTCTCTAACTTTGTTTGTTTACCTTACCTTCTGTTTGTAATTTCAACATGACGTCATATGACCGTAAGATCGGATGTGAAAATACGGCTGAAAATACGTGGCGTTCTTGTGCAATCAAGTTTGTACAGCAGTCGGAAATTATGGGCTTTAAAGACTAACCATAGTCAATTTGTTTTTACCCTACAACCCCAATCCTTGTCCTACCAGTCCTAGGTACGTCCCTGCCTATAAGCTGATACAGTATCAGTATTCTTTAGCAACTAAGATAAAAATATAACATTGTTAATAACATAACATATTACCTAGGAAGATTTATTGAACATGCCTCAATTTTTTTACTGGTGCGTCCATGGAACTGGAGCAGCAGTTCCATGGAGCGTTGTCGCGCCTATAATTTGTGTATATCGAATTTGCATATATACCAGATTTGCGTGTATACTAATTTTGTGTTTATATACTGGGGCCCCTTGTCGACTTGTCTCAAGTGATCTTCCTTGTAGTTTCGCACAGTGCTCAGAGTACAAGAGAGGTAAGGTTGTAACTATTACAATCTGATTCTGTTCTCAGGGCTGCCATTTAATGTCCGGCCCCATCAGACAGACGTGAGTCAACTGAGTCAATTCTCAGCCTTTAGCCACTTTCAGGAATGCTGAGAGAGTGGGTAGCAACTTGTACGCGTTGCCACTGCAGGAGAGCATTGTCGAATTATCTTCATTCTTTTTGCAAAAAGAATGACCAGAGAATAGGTCTTTTTCAAGTGGTAGTGACGTCGTGGTCTCAAGCCACTTTCTTTTCTTATTTTTCATTCAATCGTACATACTATTATGAAACCTAACAGGCAATTCTGCTGGTATAATGGGTTACACCAGTTTTGACTAATAGCCCAGCAGTCCATGTAACAATTAATGCATGGGTGGTATGGATTATGATCATGCACACCAAACTAGAGGAGTGGACGGTAGTTCTGCTTGCCCCGCCCCTCCTCTCTGCTCCTCTCATCTTAAAATGGCGTGCACTCCAAAGGAAAAAATAGCTTAGAATAAGCAAACGAGGAGCGTGGTGGCCGAGTGGCTAATGCATTGGTTTTTAATTATATGATCTCATGATTGTGGGTTCCATTCCAGCTATCACCATGATGTTGTGTCCTTGGGCAAGACTCCTTTGCATCGACTGCCCCTCTCAATCCAGGTGTATAAATGGGTAGCTGTGAAGTAACTTAGGAGTGTGCGCTGGATTCTCTGCAGCCAGCCTGATGACCAGGGATTCAAAGCACTTTGAGGTGGCTGTGCCATATTAAGCACTTTACATAACAAATCATCAAGTAAAATTACTCAGAAGAAATTTGAAAATCGTAAGTCGCAATAAGCCGGAATTGTTCAGAGATTAATAATACAGAATAATGTCACTATAACTAATAGTAACTTAATTGTTACTACCATCAGTGACCAATGCCCAACCCCACCCCCCCTCGTGCTTCTTCAACCTCTATCCCCACCTATCTTGACCCGGGCCTTGGTCCGTTGTCAAACCCAGGGATGTAAGTCTTCCGTATTTTTACGGAAATCCATTTTTTGTAAAATTTCATTAAAGTTTCCACAAAATTGTACGAATATCAAAGACACAACGCGGCAAAAATGCCTGGCCTGTTGCAGAAAGCTAACTTCGATTTTCACTCATCGATCAACCAAAATACACATCGCATTGCACTGTACAACATTGTGCCATGTGAACATCGTTGCGTACGTGCGAACTTCAAATCGCCATAGCTCATTTCTGTCATTGAAAAACCTTGCCTAATTCACATCTTCTTAACTGCTGGTGCTCGACATAAGTTTCGGAATTAACGCTTGTGATATTTGTGAGCGGCGGAAATCTACGGGATACGCATATGATAGTCAATATTCGTGATCGCATTTGAATGTGACGTATTTGTAACTTTGAGCTATGCCTAACATAACGATAGTGTGTAAGTAGTCAGAACTAGGAGTAGGATGTGTTAGCGCTAATACTTTTGAGCTAGCCTAACATAACGATAGTGTGTAAGTAGTCAGAACTAGGAGTAGGATGTGTTACCACTAATACTATTGAGCTAGCCTAACATAACGATAGTGTGTAAGTAGTCAGAGCTAGGAGTAGGATGTGTTAGGACTGCATACACCCGGGGTCTCCGAATACTTTTCCGGGTTTTTTTTTTGGGCTGCACTTACATCCCTGCAAACCCTATCCAGGAGTTTTGGGGGCTTATATATGAAAAGCTTGAATCTTTTTAAAAAGTTGTGAGGAGGTTAAAAGGGCCAAGGCACACAACGACCCTAGTGGCAGTTGCCGGAGGGGCCAGGGTATATGTTGAGGCCTGCGGGAAACTCAACTCGACAAAAAGACCTGCGTATCCGTTGCTGCATCCGTCCCCTATAGTTAACCGAATATAGGCCTATGTCGAGGGGTATATTCGTTCAGTGTTAAAGTAGGTATTTGTAGGAAAAAACTGTTCAGAGTTTCACGCTAATATGATTCACTCACTATTTGTTTATACACTAGTATGTTCACTCACTAAACAATGTTCACCATATCGTTTACTTGAAAGTTCACTTGAATGTTCACTTGAATGTTCGCTTGATTAAATATATAGTCCAACACTAACTCTCAAAATCCCCACCAGTGATCCTGTAGAAAGAGGTAGAAAACAAAGTCAACACTAACAAAACTCCCCTTTCTTCTTTTCGAAAACAAAAGGATCAACTGGTGAGACACTAATGTAAATCACAATGACACTGTAAGTTTCCCATCTGTAAAATGTCCATGAGACTCTTGCAAGACGCACCATGCTTTGTCATACAAGTGGAAATCTGATCACTGCTCTCAATCCAACTAACTCTAGAAAGTTCTCCTTTGTGCAACATCTTTTTGATACTCCCTATCTCTACCCTCAGACGCTTTTCACTCACAACTTTGTTAGAGTGAATGTTCTCAAACAAAGATTTATTGTCCGTGCACACATCAATGGGTATCATGTTTTTCTTGGGTTTGTTGAAAGTCACCTCTGACAAAAGATAACCAAGGCAAACTGCTGAATCCAGGCCATATCAGCCATTGATAGTGCCTCTGCTGCTAAAGTGCTTCTTACAACTCTTCTAATCTTTCCAGATCTTTCCAAATCGCCATGCTAACGGACAAGAAATGTTGTCTTTTCCCATTAGTAACACTATATGACCACCAGCACTGGACACTCCATCTTGTAAGTTTGCATATGATGCATCACTGTGCACAACTAACCTCAGTTGTTCTTGGTCACCAAGATTAGGGAATAGGATGTGACCTTGCTTCATCTTTATCTTTTTGATCACCTTGTTAGCCTGTAATAAGTCTTTGACCTTAGGTTCCTTTGTTGTAGTATTAAGTTCCAGGGCATTGTGGGGATGCGGCCAAACGGGAGAGGGAGGTAATGGGTAAGCCCGTCGGTAAAGATCAGTGACAACAATAAAGGCGACACTCACGTATTAACGTTAACGTCTTCTTTGTATTTAAGGGAAGGAAAAACAGCTTCTATAATAGGTAAAATAAATATACATGAGAAAAGGCTAAAGAACAGATACCATAGTGTTATGTGATATTAATACTTTCTATAAACACTCAATCTGACACAGCATCCTATTAGAAAATATCCATTGATCTATAGAAATATCAATTACAATAACACAAATACAATTTAAGAATGAATAACCGCAAAATGAATAGGATCAAATACTAACATCAACAAGAACATCAAAATCACATTCTCATGTCACAACTGAAAGTCTCTTTAAACTATATTTAAACTATATCTTGAATATTCAAAACTTCACCTCACTACAGCATCATAACTTATATCAGGTCTGGTTTGATTTAGATGCCCACTGCACCTGACCAATGGCACCTCTTAATTGTGTGACTTCACTTTGTGTTTGAGAAATTCCTTTTGTGCCACTCTAGCTGCTGGAACTGGGATCTCTGTTATGGATTCTATGTAGGAATTTTGTGTCAGCACAATGCCATCTTCATCATGGGCAATCTCTAGTCCAATGTATCAAAAAGCTCCCTCTGCTTCTTTGCCTATCTTGAAAGCAGACTTTATCTTATCTACCACAATTCTCTTAAAGTCTTCTGTTCCAGCCCATAGAAAATCATCCACATGCATTATGAGCATACCACTAAGTTTGTCGCCATGATGCCACTAAAATAATGCCAAGTCTACTTCTGAACGGGAACATCCAAGTTTGTTAAGTTCATCTCGAACGCTGAAATACCAGTTTCTAGAAGCATCATTTAAACCATAAACACACTTCCTTAATTTCCACACTTTGCCATGAGCATTCGCCTCTTTAGGTGGTCTTAAAAACATCTCACGGTTGATCTCATTAACTTGTAGAAAAGCAGCTTTGATATCAATGGAATGACATCTCCAGGAGTGTGTGGATGCAAGTGCAAGGAAAACCTTTAAAGTCTCTTTTGAAACTGTTGGAGAGTCAGCTTGTACACATTTTTGCTCCTCAAAACCACGTGCCACAAGTCTGGCTTTAGCAATCTTCTTACCATCAACTGACTTCTCTGTTATCACCCATCTAGTTGAGATTGCTGGCTGTCCACAGTCCTCTATTTCTTTTTACACCTGAAATTGCGTCCAATTTGATAGCTCCTCATTTTTAGCCAATTTAACTTCTGCCTCTTCATGCCTGTGAACTGGTATGAAAACTACATTAGCCTCTTCCCTGGAGCTAGAAATGTTTGCTTCATTTGTACTGTCTTCTATTACCTTCCAGTCTTCCACATCATTTTCAAAATCAAGTTCTTGAATATCTGAACCATCTTTATTCTTCACATAAAACCAGTTACGGTATTTTCCAGTGGCCTTTCCTGATCTCCTTACAACCTCACATTCAATCCATACATGTGTCTTTACCTGTTGATAAGTATGTGATATTCTGTTTCACCTTTGGTAGTGTTTGAACAGAGTGTATTCTGTTCCTCTGGTAGCTTCTCTTTCCTCATTATCATCTCCTGTAACAGTTCGAGGAATGTCAACATTATCATCTTCCTCCACTGTTGGATGAACAGGCATGTCTTCAACTTCACTCTTTGATTCATGTTGGGAACCATCATCATTCCCTTCATTAGGTAACTCATGCCTGAGATCACTTTCAGATGATTTGTTGAACTCTTCACCAACTCTTGTTAATCTGCAGGGATGCACCTTTACATATACACTACCATGGCGAACGAATACCACCTTACCATCTTGTCCCAAGACTTTACCTGGTCCTCTCCATTTGGTACTACCATCTTGCTTGTAAACACCTTGTCACCAGGTTGGTACACTTCACCAGAGCTTCTTATCTTATGTCGGAGTGCCCGTCTGATGTTCTCTGAGGCTTCAGCTTGAATAAATGCTTTACGGCTTGTATGAAGCACATTTAAACGCTTTGCAAAGATTTCACTCACTGTAGTGCCATGTAAAGCTGGAGCTTTGTCAGTCAGTAAAGACAGTGGCGGAGCGTCCATACAGTCAGGGGGGCAAATGTCCCCCCTGACGGACCCAAATGGACTGCTGACGCCCTTTTCAGCTCTTAACCACTTCTTACTTATTCGCGATTATTACTTTTTTGTTGCGCTCTCATCTACATATTGACATTTTTCACATTTTGTTGGTGTAATTTAGCCGTGACACCTACAGTATTTATTCTTCGTTTATCTGCAAATTAGCCAGGCCCGGAAAGGGTCATTTCCGGCGATCTAGGGAGTATGTTAACTCAAAAAAATTCTGTACGCTACGCGCCAACCTGTGGTGGCGCTCTGCTTAGAAAGTGTCGAAAGCGCTCCTACAGACCATTCTCGCCCCTCCTGACCAATACCTCTAGCTCCGCCACTGAGTACAAACGGTAGATTGGGATTTCTACCGAACACCAGCTGATAGGGACTATATCCGTACACCATCTGCAATGAGTTTTTTGCATTTTCAGCCCACACAAGAGCAAGTTCTATATCCATGTTGGGGTATTCCTCCAAGATCTTCTCAACAACAGCATGATTTCTCTCACAAAGGCCATTTTACCAAGGACTGTATCCTGCAGTATTCCAAATCTCGATATTTAGGTTTTCAGCCATGTCTCTGAATTCTTCATTGGCAAATTCTCCACCATTATCTGAGAGAAACTTTCTGGGTGCACCCATACCACTTCCAATCCATGGTTTCATCACCTTCTCAATAATCACCTTTGGGGTCTTGTGACGAATAACACCAGCAACACTAAAAAGTAGTGTTGCGCCGATATCATCAATATCGGTTTTGGCCGATATCCGATATTATCATCTCAATATCAGTCCGATACCGATATTTTTTAAAAGCAAAATAAAGGCAAAATCGTACTTTTAGTCATGCATACATTCACAAATAAATCTTCAAGTAAACAACAAAATATGGTGGTTTGTTTTCCTTTTGTCCTAAGTTGAAAAGAATGACTTTTTTCCTGATTTTGAAAAAGAGAATGGTAATTGAAATCCAGGAGCATTCTTTTTCACTGCAGCTCTGCACACGATAATAAAATGGACGCAGTAAATGTGAGCCTTAACATCGTAAAGACTTACAAGTAGCTACAGTGTTAACGTATGCTTGCAAAATTGCACCTTAATTAGGTTACGAACTGTCGATCACAATGTAAAAGTTACAATTTATTGAGTTTATACAACTTATTATATGTACAACTTATTCACTTGACCGTATAGAGGAAAAAAACCCTGAAAATCAGTAGAGAAATGACCAATTGTGTACGGATAGTAAGGTGGTACATTTTTCAAATATTACGAAAGATCGAGCAAAACACTTTCGAAAAATTCACGCAAAACTGGCATATTGTACTAATTGCAACTAATGTCATGTAAACAAGGCTCTAGTGCATCCATTTATGAATAAACCGTAAGACCACATCTGTTGTTAAGCGGGGGAAAAGAAAGTATTTTCTAGAATTTCCAAAAATACGGAAAAAATAATATCCTACCATAGTTAAGTGTATAGCAAATAGCCTAACCACCTCGGCGGTTACGGATCTCACGTAACTAAAAAGTTCCCTGGCAGCGTGCCAAAAAATGTTAACAAACAGGTGTTACACAGGGGATGAGCTCACAGTTGTTTGGGAAGGTACCTGGGAAAATTCGCAGCACATATGTACCGTGGTAGTTGGGTACAGGGTTAAACACTGCAGTTGTAAAAATGTACGCATAGTGCACGCTATTCATTGTAAGGCAGTTTAGAAACAGGGCTTTGCTGAACGTTGTTTGTTTCATAATATCGGAAGTTTTGTAAGTTGCACTTTTTAAAGATTGAAAGACAGATTAAATCTCTTTTCATTTTATAACATAATATAGCTACTCTTGTCATTTTATCTTGTCATTTTAACTTGTCATTTTAACTTTTCATTTTATAACATAATATAGCTACTCTTGTCATTTTAACTTGTCATTTTAACTTGTCAGCTTAACTTGTCATTTTAAAATTTTCATCTATTTCGTGACAATTTAAATAAAAAAGTTGTCAGTATTTTGCATCCTCAACTGCGAATTTTTTCATTGCCAGACACGCAATTTTTTCGGGGCTTTCGTCCCCAGGATACCCACGAGGGGTTCTACCCCATGACCCCACCAAGGCCCTAAGGCGGGCCCCTGTGCACCACGCCTTTATGCTCGCACGCTACGCGTGCTCGGCGTGTTCGCTGGGCGAACACTGGCGGGAAATCGGCAGTGTGTTCGCGGGAAATTGAACAAGGTTTTCCAACACTGCTGAACTGTGCAGTTAAACATCATGCTCAAGGTTTTCACGGAGGCCTTTGAGAAAATGAATGGTTAGTACAGTGTATATATGCTGCACTAATGCTGTGTGTAGGCCAAGGTTCATGAATGAAGGTCATTGGTTATATTCGCGCACCATAGACGTGTTTTTAGAGGTTACGGAGGGTCAGGTTTCCATGGATATTAATCAAAAATGAATCTGAGTTTAACTGACGCTAAAGAAATGGATCGTCTTGGGCAGATTAACAAATCATTGCAATTATAAAGAAGTAGCTCTGCTGTTAAAAAGAAAAGTTCAATATCAGTTTGCTGTTATCAGCTATGAGGCAAAATTTTCCCGATACCGGTATGCTGCCGATATTGCAAATATCGGCCAATACCGATATTGAAAATGATTATCGTAGCAACACTACTAAAAAGCGTTGCGACATCTATAATATGTAGAAAGTATATATGCCACTCTTCCACTCTTTGAGATCTAATGCCGACACTTCATTAAACTCTTTGGCCAAAGGTACACCAACTACAGGCCTTGGAGGTGTCTTCTTGTATTGCTTGCAGACTTCACACTTAGAGACAACATCATCAACTAAATCCAAAGTTGTCTTGTCAGACACGTCAGCATCTTCCAACAGGTATTTTAGCTTCTGTGCAGTCGGGTGAGCAAACTGCTTGTGCAGCTTTTCAATTCTTTTTCTGTTTTCTTCTGTACTCCTCTCATTTACTGACAGTAAAGCTTCAACTGTATCACCAATGGGCATGGTAGTTTCAACTATGGGGATGCAGTAATGCCCAGATGAGGTACACTGTAGTTCAACTGTTTCTCCAAAGATTGTGGCGCAATCATTCTCCAAATCAAGTTTCACTTTAGCTTTCTTCATTGCTGGTTTACCAAGGAGGATCGAGGGGAATATCACTGTCTACAACATCTGTGGTTATTTGGCATTTAACTCCTGCAATTTCACAGGGAATTGTGACTTTTCCTATGGACTTCAAGCGCTTCCCACCACCAAATTTGAAAACCGTGTCACTCTTACTTCTCATCACTCTGGCCTGTTTCTCTTCATCAAGCATATCCAGATAACATGTCATCCAAGACTGACCAGCCACGGTAGAATTACATGCACTATCAAGGATGGCAGCACCCACAGCCTCATTCATTAGAACTTCTGTCTCTATTTGTTTATTACCCGTAAACAAAACAGCCTCTTCTTCCTTAACATCTGCCTTAAACACTCTCTTCTGCATATTTTCATAAGAATCAGGACAATCTTTCAGCAGATGTCTGATTGACTCACAGCTACTGCACTTTAATGGATAACCATCAGGGCCATTAGGGTTTAGGTGTTTTGCAGTGCCCCTCATATTTCGTCCACCTCCTCTACTGCCTTGACCTCTTCCAGAAGTGTTTGGTCTCTCATAATTTGGAGCACCTGACTGTCTGTAACCAGAAGTGTGGAGGCATTGATTGTTGCCCAAAGAATTTCTTCAAGGAGTTCTGCATTTGCTCAAACATCTTATCAGGTTCTTTATAGTCAACTGCAGTAAGCACCAATTGTCGGTCTTTGTGCTCTAATTGAGCACTCTCAAGAAGTTTGAATGAGAGGACTGGTTTTGATAGCTCCATCTTGTATTTTTTTGTTTTATTGTATAACTTCTCAAATTCTGTCACAAATTCCTCCATTGTTGTCGCTGTCTGTCTCCTGTAATGGTCATATGAGGTATAAGCCTCATATGCAGCTGATAGCTCATCCTTCTTAAAAACATTGTCCATGAATTTGATAAGAGTGGAAACACCAGTTTCCTTCTTCAAATCCTCCAGATCAACTTCGTGAAACACTTTATCTCTAACAGATTTCGCTCCTTCTTCCAGTAATGATAGAGCTACGGCTAAGCCATGCTTCTCTTTCTTAAGGTCGGTAACCTCTTGCCATGCTTTAACTTCTTCGATCCATCTTGAATATGGTTTTGCTTCACTAAGGACTGGTGGGGTCTTATAATTCGCCATTGTGTTTATTTCAGCAACCTCGCTCTGCTACCATGTTAAAGTAGGTATTTGTAGGAAAAAATTGTTCAGAATTTCAGTCTAATATGATTCACTCACTATTTGTATATACACTAGTATGTTCACTCACTTAACAATGTTCACCATATCATTCACTTGAAAGTTCACTTGAAAGTTCACTTGAATGTTCACTTGAATGTTCACTTGAATGTTCACTTGAATGTTCACTTGATTAAATATATAGTCCAACACTAACTCTCAAAAAGCCCACCAGTGATCCTGTAGAAAGAGGTAGAAAACAAAGTCAACACTAACATTCAGGGGTATTTATCAGGGGGGTAATTGTCTAGGGGGGTATTTGCCCGAGGAGGTAGTTGTCCGGGTGGGTATTTTTCCTTTTTCCGAGGGATTTTGTCCTCGGTATATGTCTGGGTGGTATCTGTCCGGGTGTAGTTGTCCTGGGGGGGGGGTATTTGTATGGGGTGGTATTTGTCCGGGGTAATTGTCCAGTGGGTAATTGTCATGGGGTTATTGACCCTGGGGTAATCGTCCGAGGTATTTGTCTGGGGGGTATTTGTCTGATTGCAGAATCTCTAGTGGCTACAAAATCAAAACTGCTTTAAGGGATGCTTCTTCTAAGTGCTTCTTTTTGTGGAAGTTTCAAAATCCATAGGAATAGTCTCACAGTTAAGTTACTCCAAAGAATCAATCTCATGAAGGTGAGAACTTTGGAAGTATAATCTCCATTATCATTGGGCTTGGCAAGAAAAGAACGTCTGATATTTACGATTTTATAATTCTGGAAGTGTTCATTTAGGATCCCATTTAAAATTTCTTCAAATATTCATCATACATGAATTCAAGACTGGTAAATACTTCCCATTAACAGATTTGACACATGCAAAAATCTTTGAACTTTCTCAAGAGAAGCTAAATGGGAATCCTGCAGCTAATCAGAGTACCTTATATAGGTTCCATACCATTACATCTGTTCTGATCTAACCAATGCAACAATAATTTCCTTCATTTAGTTTTCTGTTGAATATAAACTTGGCAAAAAAGAATAATTAAAGATTTCTTGCGCTGACCATAAATATCTTTAAAACATAATTTGACAATGGAGATTACATATTGCAAGCAGTAAGAATATTTTTATAAGATGGATTAATGAAGATCCTATCTGATAGCTTTTGCTGATTTTTGTTTTTGTTTTGTCAGTGGCATCTTTATTAGGAAACAGTTTGGTTATTGTTGTTACTGATGTTACTGATGGACCTTGCATTGTACACATAATAGTAAATGAAATAAAAAATAAGACAAAAAAGCATTTTAAAGCAGTGGTAAATAAATGAAATGTTTTGAAGTCTCTGTTATGTGTACAATTTCTCAACATGAAGATTAATAGATCACCATCACCACCACCACCACCACCACCACCTCCACCACCTCCACCACCACCACCACCACCATCACCACCACCACCACCGCCACCACCATTACCACCACCTCCACCATCTACACCACCCCTCCACCACCATCACCATCATCATTAAGATTAACTGACTCACAGGAATATCAATACTTGCTCTACTTGCTATATCAAATTGACTTTTTAGTATAGGTGATAAAGAATCTATTGAAGACTTGTTTCCTCTGTAAAGAACTAACAGGCCTTCTTCCGTCAGTACCCGGGCAGCTCTAAGTTTGATATGAGGTTATGAAGTAATGAGGCCTGAACATCATCAATCTGAATGGTGTACTTCACGTCCTTTGTGGTGATTTGTTCCTCTTCCTTTGCTCCCTCTAGCGTGTTGAGGGCACAAACTGCCCTCCTCTTCAAGTTTTCCTGGTCCTGGAAATTATGAAGTAAAGTTTGTTACCTTGTTGATCAATTCAATAACTGTCTTTAAGTAAATACTAACAATGCATTCATTCATTGTTCAAATACTAAAATACAGTAGATAAACTGAATGGGCTACATGGTGTGACTGCTCCAGTGATGCAGTCATTATAATTGTGCACATATTTTCTACAAATAAATGACTAAATGTACATATATATTGTTCATCTTTTAAGCTTGCAAAGAGGCTTGCAGTCTCCAGCAGGATTACAATCTATGATCCCTGTTCGCTCTATATGTGGATGATCTATGATTCTATGTATGATACATGTTTCCATCTAGTTTAAAACAGTAATGGTCAGTGATGTCAGTCCTGCTGTTGTTAGGAACCAAATAATACTGTTTTTGACTGTCTATTTGACTGTACATTTAAAGGTGCAATGACTCAGAAAAACAATTGATCAGTCAGTCAACTGTCAAACATACAATAATAACTACCGTTGAATGTGCATCATCCAAAACATGATACATATTATTTGACTGAAAATTGGATTGTAGGGTTTGATGAGAGCCTTTATTGATCAGGAAGATTTTTTTAATTTGTTTCCTAACCGCTGTGCAATAGCCTGTCCATCTAAATTGATAAAAAAAAATTAATCAGTTTATAGTCAGTAATAAATACAGTTTGTAAATCATATTAAATCAAAGGGAATTTAGATTTTCTGAGGAACCATTTTCAAACTGATTGAATTGTGAGTTGGTAACATTAACACTACATTGCAGAACTTTTCATGTGACATCCAAAGAAATCACAAATTGAAATTAAGATTACCCAATTTACTAAAATTTTTGAAATTTGTTGTTTATTTGCATAACAAGTAATATGTCTCTAACTATCCACCAACTACATTAAGTGGGATGTTATACCTATTCTAGGGTATCAGCAAGCATATCTCAAATATGAGAACTTTCCCATCTGATACATCATGCTCAGAAATTTACTTGCACAACATTAATTTGCAACGCAATCTAATGAAAAAAAGAAACATGTTTTACAATTGACAGTACCTCTATGGTCAAGTACTGTACATCCATTGACCTCATGAAAAAGTTAGAAAAAGTTAGCAGTCTTCATGGTGGGTAGCCTTCAGCCCCTTCTTAAAGTTAAAAGTAGAACAAACACTATCCTTTATAATCAAATTAAAATCATATGCAAACAGATTGGTGATCATTTTTGTGAGCCAACTACTTAAAGAAATTAACCCCCTCCTAAAAGATTTGTCATGCACAATAAATTTTAGTCCAAAATTCAAGTATAAATTTGCATCCAAACTTTAATGTTTTTCAGATCTTGGCCTCTGTCAACTATTTTACCTTTACTTTACTGACCTCTGCTGGCCTTAGACCTCCATAGAAAATAACATGTTTTTTTAATACTCAAACATTCAATGTACATGTGAAGTTCATAAACAAAGTACTTCTTGATCTATCATGTCTACAAGCCAATGCATCACAGACAAAAACATATGCAGTAGCATTACCGTCACATATGCTTCCTTTGCTTTTGACAGGGAATAAACATCAAAACTGATATACATCAGCACATATTATACATCTACTGATGGTGATGACTAAGCATACTGCATCAACAGAAGACGTATGGTATCGTAGCTGATGGATAAGATATGACATGCACAATACACAAAGAAGGACATGTCAAAGAAACGTTAACTTTGTAAACACAGAGACAAACAAGCTCCCATGGCCCTTTGTTTTGCTAGCAAAATATTCACCATCTCCATTTACCTGTGAACCTGTGCTTGATTGACACACATGCAATAAGTGCATTATGATATTAATATTTAAAATATAGCATGAATTGATATCCTAGCAATATTGCAGCTAGTACAAAAATACATATAATAACTTATACTTGATATCATGAGACATTCATATCCCACCAATCCTATCATAGCTCCTTACCCACAGCTCCTATTTAAAAACGCATGTATAACCCAGGTACAGATTCTGAAGTAAGGAAAATAGAGTAGCATACCTTATACTGCACCAAGTTGTGAAACTTGTATTCAGTGCTAGCTGTCCCAATGCTCATCCAGGGCACATCACTGGTCGAATGTCGCAGTCGAAGCAGATGACCAATACTTTAATGGAGGGTCGGGAACAAAAATGGCAACCGAAGCAGGAGGGTACAGAGGATTCAATGTATGCTGTTTGTACATTTTGTCTATTAATATTTTGCCATGCACTGACCTCTTCCTCCTTCTTGGTGCTGGAAGTTTCTCTATGCTGACCTCATCAGCCAGATGATCCATAGATGGAGTTTGACTGCTTGATGGTACTGCTTCGTCACATATTTTCAGTAGAAACATTTGGCTCGTTGACCACGGAGAAATTGACTGTTATCCTTGTCACAGATAGGTATTTGTTTTGCTTCTCCTAGTAAAAAAAAAAGTCTTCTTTCGGAGGCATATTTGCAGGAAAACTTTTGAAGATGAAAAACATGAAGAACTTAGGTGAAGGTGAAGTTTCCTTAATCAAGGGAAGGGGGGGGGGAGGGTAGGGGGTCTTCAATTTCGAAATTGGAGAGAGAATGACAAGGAACATGCAATCAGCTATCCCTTGTATTTTGACCCAAAACACATACATATGTATAAAAAGTCTTCTTTTGGAATTGATGATGAATACTCACTAAACCTGTATTTGTAACCCTCTCATTTACCAACAACCATGCATAGAAATCACTCCAGTAAAGATTTACTACAATAATTACATACTTTCAAAAGAAAAGATGCAGTTTTTAGTTTAAAGGTCAAGTGACACGTAGGCTTGCCTTTACATAATATTAAACTTAACAATTCTTACATTAAGAAAAACCCAACACCGCGATTTTTGTCCGTCTCCAAAGGGGTAGAAATCGGTAAAAAGTACTATTACATAATAGATTCAGTGACGTCACCGGGAGGGGGGGGGGGGAGCGCAGAAGAGTGCAAACTGTACATGTCCTGCGCAGTGCATTGGGTATGTAGAAATCTCAAACTTCTCGAAAATATTACCTGTTTCAGCAGTCTGTTACAAGAAAGTTAAGATTTGGATTAAGATGAAAAATCACAAATTGATACATAAGACATAGAACAAAACATCCATTGACTTCTTTTTCCATAAATTCCTTGCATTTTCTTCCTATCAAGCAACATAAACTCAGCAAAAATCGGCTAGATTGACTCGTTCAGGGAAAGTCGAAAACAAATGACATCATTTGTTTACCAAGTCGAAAGTGCATGATATTGTCGCATGGAACTGCTTATTGCTACCACATACAGTTTCTATACACGCACTGTAGTACGCTTATATACACAGCACAGCATACACAGCATAGCTTATACATATCGCGAAATGGCTGCTGGTGGCATTGACACACAGTATTTAGATAGCAACGGCGAAGAAGTAAGGGAAATGGAGGACATGGTGGACGATCGTAGGGAAGTTTTTCCCTACATGTTCGAACCGAAGACCAGCGAAGAGGAAGCGGGATCGGACAGCGATGTCGAAATTGATCGTCTTGACGGAACACAATGGTAACCTTGCGCCTAGCGTACTATACTGTATATAGGATAGTTGTGTCACTAGTTAGGCCTAGAACCGATAAATGTTTCCTAACTTTGCTCATACTCTTAGCTAGCCAATTTGTTAATGGGGCAGCAAAATTAACATGAGAGTGCGGTCGAGTTAAGTTAAGGAAGTTACTATTTTCCTTAAAAGTTGTGGCAGCACATGCCCCAGCAACATGTCACACAGACATATTTCATTTAGTTAGTAGATTGAAGGAGCCAATTGGAAGAGTGCACAACAACTTCAGAGGTGGTCTATTATTAATTTCCTAGCAGTTGTTGTGGCAAATTAGTGAAGTTACCACAAATCAGGGAAAGGGTGGGGGGGGGGGAGGGAGAAGGTGGCACCTCACACCAGCTTTTCGTCATTTCCCCTTACGCTTATTTCGCTTATTTCATAACACGATTTTCTCAATCTAGGGAATGGATTCAGAAGTGGGAAAAAGAGTTGGAAACGAGGCAACATCGGCCTGTTTATTTTCCTTTGCAGCATTGTCCCAACAGATGCGAGAACTCTAAGATGAGGCTACCCCCTTCTTCACTTATAATAAGCTTCAATTGTAGACAGCCCTTCAGAGGTTTTTTTTTTTCTATTTTGACATATTAGTATGCCCCAATAATTGAGGCCGGTATGAAGTCATTGAAAATTGGCTCTTTATCATTTGAACTGGTTTTCATTGTTTGCAGGTGTCATTGTGGCCAGTGTGCTGTGATGCCTACAGCAAGGGAGTGTAGATGCTGCAGGGAAATAGAAAAAGTAAGGAATGTGATAGATGAAGAAGATGCTGCATGCATCACCTTACACCCAGGTTTTGAAGCTGTGTGCCTGAACCCATGAGTGCTACAGACATCCTACTACGTGAACCGTCAACAGTATGGTGGCCATGCACAGGAAAATAGCATCCATGAGTAAGTAGAGAATACATTATATATGTTGTATACCCTTATTCATTGCTCTGACCTGCTGTTGAATGATGTAACAATACAGAGGGTGTGCTTGTATTCATAGTTTGATTTTGTTGTGAAGGGAATTACATTAAGATATAGATTTGATCAAGAAAATGTGTGCACCATGTTCAAAACCTGCTTCTGATTAGGACATTTTGTGCAAAAACAAAAACTGTTGCAATGTCCTTGAGGTTAACCCTTATCATGCTGACTGACATAGTAGTCATTTACACTGAGCCACGGAACCAAATGCCACACAAAAAAATGTCCACCATGCTTGGGCATGATCCATTTACAAATTTTAGTTACCGAGATTCAATGATCAGTTTGTGTAAATTGTATAGCTAGGCCTAAAACTTTAGGGGAGGCAGATTTAGGGGCCAATCAAAATTCTGGATATCATATGGAGATTTATTTTAAAATTGACGTCCCCAGATGGCTAACAAGCTTTTGTGTGTCTTCATCTTTCATAGCTGGTTTTCATATGATTATTTTACAGGAAATACAGGCACACAGCATACAGACAACTTGTACGGATGTGCTGGCAGTTTTTAGGGAAGGAGGTTCGTGTTGTTCTTGCATCCTGTGCGGTAAGGAGGATTCGAGCAGCTTTTCCATCTGAACAGTATGAAGGGTTTAAATTACCAAGACTGTGAGAATGTGGACTTTGTATGCCAAGTCAAACTATCATTTCTGCAAAGTTTAATGAAACAGGGTTCAGTCCTGTTTGTTTTGTGGCTGAATGGTGAACATTTTGGAATTCCAGCATACATTTTTCTGGTTCATGGTATTAACTACAATCTTGGATAAAATTTTACATTTTCAAGTTTGGGAAGCATTTTCAAGTTTATGAAGAATAATATAATAATAGTTCATAAAAACATACCATTTAGATAGAGGCATTCAAATCACTCCATTTTGGTCAATAGTCATGGCACAATGCACAGTTGTCAGTCAAGTCTTTGGATGCCCAACTAAAGCGACAGCTGATGCACCTGTGGATACATGGGTCAGGTTTTACCTGACAACTTGTACCTGAACAATTCCAATATATTTTTTACTGATTACAACAAAAACCCTACACCTGTTTGTGCACCTAATAAGATGGATTATGTAATCTTCAGCAGGATGTGTGGTCATTGTCTCAGTAGCTTAACCACTGTTTATGTATTAAAGTAAACATGTGGACAGAGTATTACATCCTGTCCCATCCCCTTGTAATCCATGGTAAAAGAGTGTATAAGATGCAACTTTCACCATTTGTATTCAGTAGGAGATATCCAGCCAAGTGAAGATATAATATACTCTGTTAAATCCAACTATTTGTTTTTGCCTTTATTTCTTGTTCACATACCGCTGTGACAGCTCTACCAGATACAGTATGTATACGCTAATTGAAGTAAAGACTGATGGCCTCACCACACATTCCAGACTGTCCCACAGTGTTGGTGTCAAAATTAATAATGATCCTCTTTCCAGAAAGTGATAGCACCAATTGATTTGCCAGACTAATCTACTATCAATCTTGAAAATTACCTTGAAGCGTCATCCTTGTCATGTTCTGATTCATGGAGTGTAGTCCGGACTACCTGGCGGTTTTTCGGTGTATCCCGATGAGGATGCCACAGCAGCAGACGGACCATCATCGCCACTGTGAGATGGCCCTGGTTGCTTTGATGGTGTTCTTGTCTCTGTTGGTCCAGTCAGCAACTTCAATGGTGGTAGGGGGACCAGTGAACACTGGATTTCTACATGTGTTACATTCACTGAAAATTAGAATAAACGCTTATTATACCACACACATACAGTAGGTTGCTCTTGGACAGGGGTCAGCTGCCTAGATGGTTCACTTGTCTTTTCTCAAGGAGAGCATATCCTCCTACTTTATGTGGCTGCAAAAATATGGGCCACTCACACCATGAGCATTGCAAATGACTTCAGCTTGGTTTCATATAGTGTAACTACAATCTCCCTTTTCTCAGTAACTATAGATGTAGCCTAAAGCCATCAGGTATAGCCTCCTCAACCACTCTCGTCAGGCAGGCGGATATGATGCATAAAATACAATGTATGTTATCCCCTAGTCAGCCTGCCCCGATGTGCAGTTTTAATTGCTATTTTGCTTTCAATGAATACTGTTTCTAAAATTTTGCCCCCTGTACTCACTTCTGCTATAGAATACTCTATAGATGTATGAAAGTTTTCCATTCTTCCTTGTATTACCCTAGCTTATACTTCTCCACCACATTTCCTCCCCCCACCCCTCCCCCATCCATCACTCTATTTATGGGGACCTTTCGGGCGTAATACTGCTGCCTCCTTTTTGTCTGGTAGCTTGCCCCCCATACATGCCTCGATGTTTTACTGGTGGAGATTCCTTGTATCCCGTTCAAAACTGACTACTTAAATCTTTAATGCCTGTCACCACCCTCCCCTCACCCATTTCCCAACTGTTTTGGGGTAATTACAAGCACATGCATAAGATCATGCTACCTTTAGACGGAGATGTACATTCTGCAGAATCCTGCCTTTGTATTTTCACTGCAGTTGGTTGGGGAACAGCTTCTAGATTAATCTAAGTAGTGAAAATTGGGAAAGAAAATAACAAGGAAGTTATGAAAGTTCATTTAAGAAAGCAGTTTGATTTATTTGAAAGCACCTGTCACAAGCATTTTCTCTTGTAACAAAAATTGCAGCCCTACCACCAAAAATGGCAAAATATAAGGATGTCATTTACTGTGCAACATATGAGCTATGACTCTGAGTATGAAGATATGTGGGAGCACATTATTGGGCAAAATGACATGTACCCCTACCAAAAGGGTTACTTCGCTGCGCAGTCGCTGCGACTTCGCTGCGAAGGAATTCCTTCGCTACAAGACTTCGCAGTACTTCACTTTTACTGTGACTTTGCCGTAACTTCGCGACAGCAGAAATATTACTTCGCCGCAGGGTTTTGCTCCTTGCGACTAGTCGCAGCAACATCGCAGCAAAGGAATATGACTTCGCAGGAGGCCCATCTTGTTGTAACTGGTCGCAGCTACTTCGCGGCAAGGAAAGTTACTTCGCAGGAAAGGCCTTCTTGTTGCAACCAGTCGCAGCTACTTCGCGGCAAGGAAAGTTACTTCGCAGGAAAGGCCTTCTTGTTGCAACCAGTCGCAGCTACTTCGCGGCAAGGAAAGTTACTTTGCAGGAAAGGCCTTCTTGTTGCAACCAGTCGCAGCTACTTCGCGGCAAGGAAAGTTACTTTGCAGGACAGGCCTTCTTGTTGCAACCAGTCGCAGATACTTTGCGTCAAGAAATAATCACTTTACAGAAAGGTACCATTCCTGCAACTAGTTGTGGGAACTCAAGTTATTACTGCATGATCATGATTCATGGGCAGGTTTCCCTTCTGCAATTAGCTGTATTTACCACACAGTGAGAAAGCTTTCATAGTGCAGCATAATGAAGCACATAGTGCAGCGGTTCTGCAGTTAACTTATCTTTACAACAAGGAGAAACTTACATACAATCTTACAGACTCAAACTCTACACAAACCAAACAGATATCATACATTTTTTAGGATTTCTTTTTATTGGTTTCAATTAAAGAGCCATCATCTTTTAAATGTTTTAAATTTTCCTGTAGGAATAGAAAATATGTGGTACCACTGAACAAACTGTAATGGTTACAACATGAGGAGAGGCACATTAGAGATTATGATTTCTGTTCTTTAATTTAAATAGGTTACTGTAACAATACATCAAGGCTTATAGATCAGCAATTAAAAAATTACTGATCTTTTCATTTCTTCTAATTCGTACAGGAAACCCACAAATAACACTAAGCAATGCAAATTATTAAATTTTCAGAATCTTAAAAGTAATCTCAAAACTCTGAGAACAAAACTCAGAAAGATTCTTATTCTTAATTCTACCAAACTTCACTGTAGTTTCTGTTAATCAATTAATAGGTTTCAGTTAATAGGTTTAAAATGTTAATCAGGTTCTTAAAATTTGGAAAGTCATTGAGAAACAATCCATACTTCCCTTAAATCTATGCTGAATTTTATCTACAAAACCAGGATGCTGAAACAAGTTTTGAAAGAGGCTCTAGTGTTACATTGAGGAATTTGTTCTTCTCAAAGTCAATTGTCATCCTGCATATATTACAGTACGTTTGGCCATCTTCAACAGAGCTAAAACAGGACCCACAGTAATAATACTCTTGCACTGGTGAATCTGCCTTTTCAAAATAGTTCTTAAACTTATCAAGACTACCAAGGGCAGAGTGAGTTTCCATACAATGGAGACTAATTAGTGCTAGCATATCAGACAGCTGGACATCAGTGATGGAATGCGTAGTTGCAAATGTGAGTATCAGGAGAAGACTTGTTTCTACTGTCATCCAATGTCCTCTATAGATGTATGATGAACCACTCCTGGACTCTGACTCTGACTCTTCATCATCTTCCAAAGGTGAAGCATCACAGGTATCATCGGGCTCACCCAACGTATCCTGCCACTTATCAGAAATGTGACCATCTTGGTCAAGAGTTGCCTGCCAGTTTGTAATGTTCATCAGTTCACTTACTTCCATTGCTAAAGGTATAGATGATGGGTGGATAAGTGTTGTGGGACTTTCATCAGTGCACTGATAATCTGGCTGCAAGCTCTCTACAAAGGACGATGAGCCACCCTCAGTATGGCCAGCCATATAAAATTCAGATAAGGCTGGAGTAAAAGTTACTGACTGAACATTGGATGAAGCTGGTATTTCTCTTCTACGTGGTTGGTTGTACCAAGTAGGCCTAAGTTGGCCTCATGAGTTCACTCTGAAATCAGGAGTAACACTGGGCTCTGAAAATAATATATGAAATGAAGTTAATCCCTGTCAAATTTAAATAATGCAATGAGGTGTCATATTATATGCGCAATGAAGTGTCAATGTTCAGCTTAATTTTGACATGACGCAACTATCCTGGGGGTCTGAGGTGCATCATACAGTTGATAGGTGCATTAGGCCTAATAGCAGACACCACATGTTATGATTAAAACGCAGAGTTTATTGACTGAGACATAAAGCCAGGGCTAAGATTGTGAATTCATGCTGTTTAATCTAGCACGTCATGTCTGCAGGAGGGGGGGGGGGGGGGCTGTTGACTGGCGTGATTATCATTCCGACTTGCTGTGGCCATTGACCCACCAACAGGCTAATTTCAATTGCTGACTAGGCTTTCTATAGGAATTGTACTCACCAATATTTGTTTGCTGGAAATAGTTTGCTGTAAGTTCATTCCGAGTCGTTGATTTTTGAGAGTAGATCTACAGGGAAAAAAAGGGTACAATGACACTGTAGGTGTAGGCACAGAAATAAGTAATCAGCATATGCAGCCAATGGATACTACTTTAATCTTTAATTATTAGAGTTAGTAAAATACTCTAAGACCTAGGCTACTACTTACAAGCATTGTAGTACCACTACTAGGCCTCGCCCTAACTGTAGCATAACATAGACTTGACCCTCCTAGCCTATAGGCTATTTCTGTAGCCTACACTGACTGTGCATGAAGGCATATAGTAGCCTTACTCATAAGCCCCCCCCCCCCCCTACTAACTAGTAGTATAGTCAGTATTGCGAAGTTCGCCATACTGCGAAAATCGGCCACCCTTAAGAAACACACGATTTCACCATGACAACCTATAGCAACAGCCAATTTCACGAAAAATTACGAAGCTACAGTTATTTTCTCTCCAAAATGACCCGTGTGCAAGAAATTACTTACATATTTGTCAATAAAATGACGAAAGATCTATGAAGTCTGTTATAATTACTGAAAAAGCAACAGCGCCACCAATTTTTACCAGCGCCACACTGTAGGTTGCGTGGCCGAAATTCGCAATACTCTAGCAAGAAATACCAGTTCCACAATCACGAAGAATTTTCTTGGAAAACAACGTGAAAACAGTTTGCAGGAAAGAAAGTTTGGCCGTGTATCGTACTAAAACACAATTCTCCCACCATATGAAGTATATTTTCTGGTGATTTATACCAGAAGATTTAGTTTTGGGGTGTTTTAAGTCTTAAGTGGGCGAACTTCGAAGTCACCATCCTACTACCACACTAGCCTAGATTGAGCGTTACTAGAATTAGTTTTCAAGTAGTTCGATGGGATCGTTATTACTTGGCTTGGCATCTCCAAATAAAAAATGATTAACCACTTACTCCATCATGTATATCAATCGAATGCTGCAGCCTGCCGGGAATGATAGTATTTAAATAAATATAGACCGAATAGTGACTGTACTACTACTGTAGTGAGTGTAAAATTATTTTCACGTCTCGTGCAACTGCTCATGATACTACTACCAGCACGGGAACTTCTAAAACAGAACGACGACTGTTGTGTAAATTTGAAGTAAACAAGTCTACACAACAGGTTACTGTTTTTTGTTGTCCATACAATCATATAGGTTGGCTGGTTTCAACCAGGTTTAAGTACGCAGTAACAAGTTGCTAGAAAGGATCTGATAAAAGGTGATATACTTACAACATCTCGTACAGTTTGACAAAGGGATACTGAATCGAGTTGGTTTTAATGTCTGGATGCGTGATTCCTTTTCATTCCATTTCATTCATTTTTCATCTACACGATTGAATTTACATCATAACCAACAACGTAAAAATGTACAAATTGAGTCAGATGTTGTCTATTAAGATGATTGGCCAATCAGAAACTGCGAACGCTTTCGATTGCGTAACAATCCATCTTTCAAATACAATACCGACTGTATCGACATTCAGATTCTCTAGCTCTCTCGACTTTTAGGTTTCTTACATGAATTCTTTATTAAAATTCTTTACGAAATACTCAATACTTTGGACCATTGTTCTGTGGAATATATTTATATTTTTGAACAGAAACCAAGATTTTCTGTGACTTTGTTAACGTTTTTACTTTGCTACAGTAGGTTTTCACGTTACCTGACTGAGTAGCCTAACTTAAACTTAGTGCGTAGGTTACTGTTAGTATTGGTGTTAGTAACGAAGCAAACCTAATCCAGCTTTCTTGCTTTTGCATAACTGTTAACGTCGAATAAAATGCAATTTTCAAAAGACGAAGTGGATACAATTGCTAGGGATTTTGGGCTGCCATCTTCGCTTGGAGGTGATTGCTAGCATATCTGCCTTTTCTGGTTGATAGACAGTCAATTTGGTGTACAGTAGCCAATGGATGACGAGGGACAAATCTCAATGGCCTTTGGGGGAAAATTCCGGGCATTTTATACAGCTTCAGAAACATATGATGCATCGTTTGCTTATGGTGGTAAGTTCCAGTCAGCTAAAGGATATAAATCGACTATAGCCTTGCTAAGCCTAGGCAGTATAAAGTAGTGATTTTAGCCGAACACAGAGTAGGCCTAGGCGGCATGCATCAATATTATCACTTCAGGGACTCATTTACAGTATTTCAGTGCAAAGAATCCTGAAGTTAACTTTAAATGTTAAAGCCTATAGCATGCCTGCTTGGAATGTAATTTGCCCATGTCTCAAGGGGTATAACTAAGCTACTGTAACTAGTTGATTAAATTCACTATCAATCTAAGTTCCAGTTCCAAACAAACCAGCCAGTGAACTTTTTAATTGGAACCATGGTTCAACCACAGATATAGCACAAAACAATTGAGTCTGTACTGTCTTTATATGACAGATGTGAAATGGGATAAATATGCTATGCTAAATATTGAAACTGTGTTCCTCTAAGATGTGAAGATATTGCCTGTGTTTCTGTTGTGGTGGTGATTAAATAAAGATAGGCCTAGTATGATTCACGATACTAGATCCAATACGTTTTTTTTTTAGTTAAATTGAAGTTTGCAAACTGAGCACTTGAGTTTTCTTAAAATGTAAATGAAAATATGATATTTTAAATATCTCACAGAAAGAGAAAGTTCTTCAGTGGTTTCCTGATATCCGCAAATTTTCTCTCAACATCTGCTTTGAATAGCCATTCAATCTTCGCCGATCTTCATTGAATAGCCAGTTATAAGCCAAACACAAGTTTGGCGTATTTATTTATTATCTTGCATATAAATGAGTCAACAGCACCAAATGTGAAAGTCCCAATTGTTGATATCTAAAACTAGATTGACCTGTATGCATGGAGTACCCACCCTCGGGATAACTCCATTTTTAAGGGAAGGCTGGCACTTGAGTTTTGATCAAGCTAAAAACGTCTTGACATAGATATCAGTGAGTACAGATCAACAGATTCTGCTCAGAATTCGCTTGCTACAGTATATTTCTTAACAGAACTTGGGTTGATGAGTGTTAGGGTTGAGGCGTGTTTAAGTGTCCAGAAGTGGTATTCCAAAAATGCCATGAATAATATGTTTAATTTGCAGAGATCCAGATTGCTTCTAATCAGTTTGTTGTTATTTTTTTTTCTTTCTTTTAGGTCATTTTGAGTGATAGGGAGGATGCGTCACCACATTTGGAGGGACTTGTCAACTGCAATGTTGCCATACCAGCTGCTTGGCATAGTACAGTACCCTTCTCTCCAAGTCTCAAATCTAAGGCTCTCCTTGTAAAGAAAATGATGGATGGTTTCTTTGAGCCACAAGATATGTCAAAGGGGAACAACTCATCCTGCAGATGGAAGCTATTAGATGTAAGTTAGCAGAGTTCCCACATATTTTAAAGGAGGTTAGGTAGTTGCAAAAAAAAAAACATTTGACATAAATTCTGTACAGCTTCCTCCAAAATCAGCTGTAAATATACATAATGCAAATATTTCCTGTGAAACTGGCACTTCAGTTTCCTTGCTTGCATAGTATAAGGAAGGATCTGGAGAGTAATGGCTATAAGCATAGAGAATAGACTTATAATTACTCTCAAATGTCATATCCACAATGAAAAAATTCAGCAATTCCATGAGTATTGAATAATGATAAATTGCAAAGGATACTTATTGGTATTTGTCATTAACCTGAGGGAAATTTGCCTTTCTTCTCCAGTGTATGGTGGCAGTGTACTGAAGATCTACTGTATGCTGATGTCACAAAGGCAATCAACAGCAAGTGCAGCAGAGCCAGGAGACTGATGAAGAAACTGAAGTGATGCTGACATGTTGGGGATAATGGGAGGGGGGGCAGAGGTAAATTAGAGTAGACAGTAATAATATAAGAAGCTTTACAATTAAGAGTATAGAACTAAAAATAAAGTAGTTTAGACCTACAAAGTTCTTCTGTCTTATTATTGTTGCAAGCACCTCTCCAGGAAAGTCGCCGCAAGCCCTTTCCTTGCGAAGTCGCAGCAAGCTCCTTTCCTGCGAAGTAGCGGCAACCCCCTCTCCTGCGAAGTGGCCACAAGTCCCTCTCCTGCGAAGTCGCCGCAGGCCCCTTTCCGGCGAAGTCACCGCAACCCTGTCTCCGGCGAAGTCGCCACAAGCCTCATTTGCATGTGAAAAGTGAAGTCGCGGCGAGGTCGCTGCAAGCCTCTCTCCGGCGAAGTCGCCGCAAGCCCCTTTCCTGCGAAGTCACCGCAAGCCCCTTTCCTGCGAAGTCGCCGCAAGCCCCTTTCCTGCGAAGTCGCCGCAAGCCTCATTTGCATGTGAAAAGTGAAGTCGCGGCGAGGTCGCTGCAAGCCTCTCTCCGGCGAAGTCGCCGCAAGCCCCTTTCCTGCGAAGTCGCTGCAAGCCCCTTTCCTGCGAAGTCGCCGCAGGCCCCTTTCCGGCGAAGTCACCGCAACCCCCTTTCCGGCGAAGTCGCCACAAGCCTCATTTGCATGTGAAAAGTGAAGTCGCAGCGACTGCGCTGCAACTAGTTGCTGCGAAGTCGCTGCAACTGGTCGCGGCAAGGGCCTTTTTTCGACAGGGGTAAACATCTGATGCTTGTTATTCTGGATTTTTCATGATGTACCACTGATTAAAGTTTAGTTTGCCCTAGCCTACGCCTAACTTTATCGTCGCCATACCTATTTTAGAGCCTAACTAACTGAACGAAATAATAAGAATTAGCATACAGTTACCATACAGTACTGGAAGTTAGTAATAATACTAAGTTAGTCCTTGTAGTAGGCCTAGGCCAGAAAATACACTTACTCTTTTCTGATCCAGCTTCGCAACTTATACTGTAGCCTGCTTGTTTCTATATCTCCTCGAGATTTGAAGATACTTTCTCCAAATAGAGAAGGAACGGCATTGTCTTGTAGACGGCAAGCTGTTGGTGTTTCAAGTCCAAGTTGCGTGGATAGGCAATAGGAAACGAAACTTTAACTAGTGAAGTGCGTACTGCACACATAAGATTCGGTTGAAGGTCCAAGCCAATCTTTACTTAGGCAGCTAGGCTGGCTGAGTGCACTGGTACTAAGCTATCGCTGTATACAGTGTTTGACGAACACGAAACTTTCTTGTACTGTTGTGCACCCATTCTCATATGATATTTTGTTTACTGTCCGTGACGTATTGTTTACTGCTTTGATCTCGGTTAGCATATTAGGCTCATCTAGTTTTGGTAACATTGGCGGTTCCCCCCGTGACGCCATTCTCTTACGGGATTAGCTTGGTTATTAACTTAATTAAAACAGCAAAGAAACAATCGTGGAACTCCAAATTTGGAGTATAGGGTTTTGATATGTAGTTTCTCAATTTGTGCAAGTTTGAAGGAAAATCTGTTACGTGTCACTTGACCTTTAACAATGAAATTTGGTGTGCACAAAGTTTTCAGTTACTGTAAATGCTTTGTCTTTATACAACTGTGTTAAAGTCCACCAATATCGAACAAATAGCAATGTACAGGTAAAGCACATGCCAACAGATTATTTATCCTTCAACAGACTATTTGGTTGAATGAGATCAAAATAGCAATATACAGATACACAAACATGCACCAAAAAATGTAGACCATTCCAGTAATATGTTACATGTATATATCCCAGGGTTGTAGTGAAATTTCTGTTTTGTTTGAAATCAGGATTCTATCAATTGAAGCTATCATGTGCACCAAAAGTGAAGTTATTGTATGGCACACACAAGTGGTTCCTTCGCTGCAGAATCACATGAATATGTTTTTATTTTTTATTAATTTGAGTCCAAAATGCATCACTGGACAAGCTAGCAACTCTATCTACAATTCAACATATACAAACATAAACATACAGTATCTTTGTCTCATGGATCAGTGACAACACACTGTTTTCACTTTCAAATGAAAGTGGTCAATGGGCATTCATACAGAAGCTACTGTATTGTGGTTGACTGGTTGTTCACATTCAAAATGGAAGACTAGTTTGTTGTTTTATTGAAAACTAGTGATCAACCACTCATCAAAATGCACTAATAAGCAACCCTTTTTCATTCCCCAGTGAATGAGGTCGCCAGGGGAAAATCCTGTGGCGACTAGATCTTTATTTTTCCCAAATTCTGGTTGCCCACCCCTACCAAAAGGGTTACTTCGCTGCGCAGTCGCTGCGACTTCGCTGCGAAGGAATTCCTTCGCTACAAGACTTCGCAGTACTTCACTTTTACTGTGACTTTGCCGTAACTTCGCGACAGCAGAAATATTACTTCGCCGCAGGGTTTTGCTCCTGCGACTAGTCGCAGCAACATCGCAGCAAAGGAATATGACTTCGCAGGAGGCGCATCTTGTTGTAACTGGTTGCAGCTACTTCGCGGCAAGGAAAGTTACTTCGCAGGAAAGGCCTTCTTGTTGCAACCAGTCGCAGCTACTTCGCGGCAAGGAAAGTTACTTCGCAGGAAAGGCCTTCTTGTTGCAACCAGTCGCAGCTACTTCGCGGCAAGGAAAGTTACTTCGCAGGAAAGGCCTTCTTGTTGCAACCAGTCGCAGCTACTTCGCGGCAAGGAAAATTACTTCGCAGGAAAGGCCCTCTTGTTGCAACCAGTCGCAGCTACTTCGCGGCAAGGAAAGTTACTTTGCAGGAAAGGCCTTGTTGCAACCAGTCGCAGCTACTTCGCGGCAAGGAAAGTTACTTTGCAGGACATATGCAGGCCTTCTTGTTGCAACCAGTCGCAGATACTTTGTGTCAAGAAATAATCACTTTACAGAAAGGTACCATTCCTGCAACTAGTTGTGGGAACTCAAGTTATTACTGCATGATCATGATTCATGGGCAGGTTTCCCTTCTGTAATTAGCTGTATTTACCACACAGTGAGACAGCTTTCATAGTGCAGCATAATGAAGCTCATAGTGCAACGGTTCTGCAGTTAACTTATCTTTACAACAAGGAGAAACTTACATACAATCTTACAGACTCAAACTCTACACAAACCAAACAGATATCATACATTTTTTAGGATTTCTTTTTATTGGTTTCAATTAAAGAGCCATCATCTTTTAAATGTTTTAACTTTTCCTGTAGGAATAGAAAATATGTGGTACCACTGAACAAACTGTAATGGTTACAACATGAGGAGAGCTGGCACATTAGAGATTATGATTTCTGTACTTTAATTCAAATAGGTTACTGTAACATCAAGGCTTATAGATCAGCAATTAAAAAATTACTGATCTTTTCATTTCTTTTAATTCGTACAGGAAACCCACAAATAACACTAAGCAATGCAAATTATTAAATCTTTAGAATCTTAAAAGTAATCTCAAAACTCTGAGAACAAAACTCAGGAAGATTCTTATTCATAATTCTACCAAACTTCACTGTAGTTTCTGTTAATCAATTTATAGGTTTGAGTTAATAGGTTTAAAATGTTAATCAGGTTCTTAAAATTTGGAAAGTCATTGAGAAACAATCCATACTTACCTTAAATCTATGCTGAATTTTATCTACAAAACCAAGATGCTGAAACAAGTTTTGAATTTGAGGCTCTAGTGTTACATTGATGAATTTGTTCTTCTCAAAGTCAATTGTCATCCTGTATATATTACAGTACGTTGGTCTGGCCATCTTCAACAGAGCTAAAACAGGACCCACAGTAATAATACTTTTGCACTGGTGAATCTGCCTTTTCAAAATAGTTCTTAAACTTATAAAGACTACCAAGGGCAGAGTGAGTTTCCATACAATGGAGACTAATTAGTGCTAGCATATCAGACAGCTGGACATCAGTGATGGAATGCATAGTTGCAAATGTGAGTATCAGAAGAAGACTTGTTTCTACTGTCATCCAATGTCCTCTATAGTTGTATGAACCACTCCTGGACTCTGTCTCTGACTCTTCATCATCTTCCAAAGGTGAAGCATCACAGGTATCATCGGGCTCACCCAACGTATCCTCCCACTTATCAGAAATGTGACCATCTTGGTCAAGAGTTGCCCGTCAGTTTGTAATGTTCACTTACTTCCATTGCTAAAGGTATAGATGATGGGTGGATAATTGTTGTGGGACTTTCATCAGTGCACTGATAATCTGGCTTCAAGCTCTCTACAAAGGATGATGAGCCACCTTCAGTTTTGCCAGCCATATAAAATTCAGATACTGTAAGGCTGGAGTAAAAGCTACTGACTGAACATTGGATGAAGCTGGTATTTCTCTTCTACGTGGTTGGTTGTACCAAGTAGGCCTCATGAGTTCACTCTGAAATCAGGAGTAACACTGGGCTCTGAAAATAATATATGAAATGAAGTTAATCCCTGTCAAATTTAAATAATGCAATGGGGTGTCATATTATATGCGCAATGAAGTGTCAATGTTCAGCTTAATTTTGACATGACGCAACTATCCTGGGGGTGTGAGGTGCATCATACAGTTGATAGGTGCATTAGGCCTAATAGCAGACACCACATGTTATGATTAAAACGCAGAGTTTATTGACTGAGACATAAAGCCAGGGCTAAGGTTGTGAATTCATGCTGTTTAATCTAGCACATCATGTCTGCAGGGGGGGGGGCTGTTGACTGGCGTGATTATCATCCGACTTGCTGTGGCCATTGACCCACCAACAGGCTAATTTCGATTGCTGACTAGGCTTTGTATAGGAATTGTACTCACCAATATTTGTTTGCTGGAAATAGTTTGCTGTAAGTTCATTCCGAGTCGTTGATTTTTGAGAGTAGATCTACAGGGAAGAAAGGGTACAATGACACTGTAGGTGTAGGCACAGACATAAGTAATCAGTATATGCAGCCAATGGATACTACTTTAATCTTTAATTATCAGAGTTAGTAAAATACTCTTAGACCTAGGCTACTACTTACAAGCATTGTAGTACCACTACTAGGCCTCGCCCTAACTGTAGCATAACATAGACTTGACCCTCCTAGCCTATAGGCTATTTCTGTATCGATACTCTCCTACACTGACTGTGCATAAAGGCATATAGTAGCCTTACTCATAAGCCCCCCCTACTAACTAGTAGTAGTACTACCACACTAGCCTAGATTGAGCGTTACTAGAATTAGTATTCAAGTAGTTCGATGGGATCGTTATTACTTGGCTTGACATCTCCAAATAAAAAATGATTAACCACTTACTCCATCATGTATATCAATCGAATGCTGCAGCCTGCCGGGAATGATAGTAAAATAAATATAGACCGAATAGTGACTGTACTACTACTGTAGTATAGTGAGTGTAAAATTATTTTTCACGTCTCGTGCAACTGCTCATGATACTACTACCAGCACGGGAACTTCTACGACGACTGTTGTGTGAATTTGAAGTAAACAAGTCTACACAACAGGTTACTGTTTTTTTTTGTCCATACAATCATATAGGTTGGCTGGTTTCAACCAGGTTTAAGTACGCAGTAACAAGTTGCTAGAAAGGATCTGATAAAAGGTGATATACTTACAACATCTCGTACAGTTTGACAAAGGGATACTGAATCGAGTTGGTTTTAATGTCTGGATGCGTGATTCCTTTAAAAAATTATACTCCATTTCATTCATTTTTCATCTACACGATTGAATTTACATCATAACCAACAACGTAAAAATGTACAAATTGAGTCAGATGTTGTCTATTAAGATGATTGGCCAATCAGAAACTGCGAAGGCTTTCGATTGCGTAACAATTCATCTTTCAAATACAATACCGGCTGTATCGACATTCTGATTCTCTAGCTCTCTCGACTTTTAGGTTTCGTACATGAATTCTTTATTAAAATTCTTTACGAAATACTCAATATTTTGGACCATTGTTCTGTGGAATATATTTATATTTTTGAACAGAAATCGAGATTTTCTGTGACTTTGTTAACGTTTTTACTTTGCTAGGTTTTCACGTTACCTGACTGAGTAGCCTAACTTAAACTTAGTGCGTGGGTTACTGTTAGTATTGGTGTAACGAAACAAACCTAATCCAGCCTTCTTGCTTTTGCACAACTCTTAACGTCGAAAAAAATGCAATTTTCAAAAGACGAAGTGGATACAATTGCTAGGGATCTTGGGCTGCCATCTTCGCTTGGAGGTGATTGCAAGCATATCTGCCTTTTCTGGTTGATAAACAGTCAATTTGGTGTACAGTAGCCAATGGATGACGAGGGACAAATCTCAATGGCCTTTGGGGGAAAATTCCGGGCATTTTATAAAGCTTCAGAAACATATGATGCATCGTTTGCCTATGGTGGTAAGTTCCAGTAAGCTAAAGGATATAAATCGACTATAGCCTTGCTAAGCCTAGGCAGTATAGTTAAGCATACAGTATTTTAGCAGAACACTAGTAGGCTAGGCCTAGGCGACATGCATGACTATTATCACTTCAGGGACTCTTTTACAGTATTTCAGTGCGAAGAATCCTGAAGTTAACTTTAAATGTTGAAGCCTATAGCATGCCTGCTTGGAATGTAATTTGCCCATGTCTAAAGGGGTATAACTAAGCTACTGTAACTAGTTGATTAAATTCACTATCAATCTACAGTAAGTTCCAGTTCCAAACAAACCAGCCAGTGAACTTTTTAATTGGAACCATGGTTCAACCACAGATATAGCACAAACCAATTGAGTCTGTATTGTCTTTATATGACAGATGTGAAATGGGATAAATATGCTATGCCAAATATTGAAACTGTGTGTTCCTCTAAGATGTGAAGATATTGCCTGTGTTTCTGTTGTGGTGGACCCTAAAGAGTGATTAAATAAAGATAGTATGATTCACGATACTAGATCCAATACGTTTTTTTTAGTTAAATTGAAGTTTGCAAACTGAGCACTTGAGTTTTCTTAAAATGTAAATGAAAATATCTTACAGAAAGAGAAAGTTCTTCAGTGGTTTCCTGATATCCGCAAATTTTCTCTCAACATCTTCCTTGAATAGTCATTCAATCTTCGCCGATCTTCCTTGAATAGCCAGTTATAAGCCAAACACAAGTTTGGCGTATTTGTTTATTAATCTTGCATATAAATGAGTCAACAGCACCAAATGTGAAAGTCCCAATTGTTGATATCTGAAACTAGATTGAGCTGTATGCATGGAATACCCACCCTCAGGATCACTCCATTTTTAAGGGAAGGCTGGCACTTGAGTTTTGATCAAGCTAAAAACGTCTTGACATAGATATCAGTGAGAACAGATCAACAGATTCTGCTCAGAATTCTCTTGCTATATTTCTTAACAGAAATTGGGTTGATGAGTGTTAGGGTTGAGGCGTGTTTAAGTGTCCAGAAGTGGTATTCCAAAAATGCCATGAATAATATGTTTAATTTGCAGAGATCCAGATTGCTTCTAATCAGTTTGTTGTTATTTTTTTTCTTTCTTTTAGGTCATTTTGAGTGATAGGGAGGATGCGTCACCACATTTGGAGAGACTTGTCAACTGCAATGTTGCCATACCAGCTGCTTGGCATACTACCCTTCTCTCCAAGTCTCAAATCTAAGGCTTTTCTTGTAAAGAAAATGATGGATGGTTTCTTTGAGCCACAAGATATGTCAAAGGGGAACAATTCATCTGTGGTAAAGCTGTTTCCCCTGCAGATGGAAGCTATTAGATGTAAGTTGGCAGAATTCCCACATATTTTAAAGGAGGTTAGGTAGTTGAAAAAAAAACATTTGACATAAATTCTGTACAGCTTCCTCCCAAATCAGCTGTAAATATACATAATGCAAATATTTCCTGTGAAACTGGCACTTCAGTTTCCTTGCTTGTATAAGGAAGGATCTGGAGAGTAATGGCTAAGCATAGAGAAAAGACTAATAATTACTCTCAAATTTCATATCCACAATGAAAAAACTCAGCAATTCCATGAGTATTGAATAATGATAAATTGAAGAGGATACTTATTGGTATTTGTCATTAACCTGAGGGAAATTTGCCTTTCTTCTCCAGTGTATGGTGGCAGTGTACTGAAGATCTATGCTGATGTCACATAGGCAATCAACAGCAAGTGCAGCAGAGCCAGGAGACTGATGAAGAAACTGAAGTGATGCTGGCATGTAGGGGATAATGGGAGGGGGGGGCAGAGGTAAATTAGAGTACACAGTAATAATATAAGAAGTTTTACAATTAAGAGTATAGAACTAAAAATAAAGTAGTTTGGACCTACAAAGTTCTTCTGTCTTATTATTGTTGCAAGCACCTCTCCAGGAAAGTCGCCGCAAGCCCCTTTCCTTGCGAAGTCGCAGCAAGCTCCTTTCCTGCGAAGTAGCCGCAACCCCCTCTCTTGCGAAGTCACCACAAGCCCCTCTCCAGCGAAGTCGCCGCAGGCCCCTTTCCGGCGAAGTCACCGCAACCCCCTCTCCGGCAAAGTCGCCACAAGCCTCATTTGCATGTGAAAAGTGAAGTCGCGGCGAGGTCGCTGCAAGCCTCTCTCCGGCGAAGTCGCTGCAAGCCCCTTTCCTGCGAAGTCGCCGCAAGCCCCTTTCCTGCGAAGTCGCTGCAAGCCTTTTTCCTGCGAAGTCGCCCGGGACCCTTTCCGGCGAAGTCGCCGCAACCCCCTTTCCGGCGAAGTCGCCGCAAGCCTCATTTGCATGTGAAAAGTGAAGTCGCGGCGAGGTCGCCGCAAGCCTCTCTCCGGCGAAGTCGCCGCAAGCCCCTTTCCTGCGAAGTCGCTGCAAGCCCCTTTCCTGCGAAGTCGCCGCAGGCCCCTTTCCGGCGAAGTCACCGCAACCCCCTTTCCGGCGAAGTCGCCACAAGCCTCATTTGCATGTGAAAAGTGAAGTCGCAGCGACTGCGCTGCAACTAGTTGCTGCGAAGTCGCTGCAACTGGTCGCGGCAAGGGCCTTTTTTCGACAGGGGCAGAATGAAAATGTGATAGCCACTTTGATATGCTAAATATTAGTACAAAAAACACTAGGCCTAGGCTCAACATCGAGTAGCACTACTGTCAGTACTGAGACTACACTAACGTTGAGCTTTAAAGCTAGTAGTTAGTACTGATGAAAGTGGCTAGTAGTACATTTTGATTTTAAAATAATGACATAGGCTAATGTATTTTATTTTCTAGCAAAATGTGTACGGTGAAAAAAATCTTACTTTATGTTAGCTAAGCCTAACCATCTGTTTATTCGCTGAAATTGTGACTCAGTTATAAGATATCATAATTACTGTTAGATTTCATAATTATACTGTTACGCTCGACCACATGGTTGCCTAACATCACACTACGTCAATGGGGTAATCTAGCCTAGCCGTCTGTTTATTAGCTGAAATTGTGACGCAGTTAAAAGATATCCATGGAATACTTTCATTATTGCTGTTAACTTCTACCACATCGACCACATGGTACCCTAACACCACACTAAGTCAATGGGAAATCTGCCTAACCATTGGTTTGCAAAAAAAATATCACACTTTGCGTAGGATTAGGGTAATAAATTAGGAACCGGGTAGTACCGCATTGGGCGGGTACCTTCGTTATTTTTGTAAAGCATTGGTGAAATTTTCAGTTGCAAAAACTGATCGCCACAGTATTATAGGGCTGGCGACTAGCATTAATTTTTCCAGAAATTCTCATCGCCAGCCAAGAATGGTCGTCGCCAATGCGACCATGGTGACCGTAATATAAAAGGGTTGCTAATAAGATCTTACAATTACTTGACTTTACCTTCCATTACTAATATTTAGGATAAGTTTAAAGATCAGAACCCACTTTTGGAAAGTAAACTTAATTGACTTACTCCTGAATGGCTTATACAGTATATACTTTGCGATCATGATGGTATGGGTTTGTTTGTGTATGTATGTGTGTTTTTGTGGGTGCATGTATGTATGTATGTATGTATGTATGTATGTATGGGTGTAGGTAGGTAACTATGAAATGTTTAGATTTTCACAGTGACCACTCACTTTCTACAGATTTGGGTAGAATCAATGTTTTTAGATGTTGCTTTTGTTAAGCTGTGGTCAAATGGCATTTAAGGTCAGTTGAGGCCATAAGTGGTATTCCAGAATGAGTGCCATATATGGTGAGTAGCATTCTCACAATCAGTAACAAGCATGTACAATTTTGGGTAGAGGTCACTGGTCATTTGAGCTCCCTCAAATGGCAATCCTTAAACCCTCTAAACATGGGCGGGATTACGGGGGGGGGGGGCAAGAGGGGGCATTTGCCCCCCACTTTTCCCCAAATCTTAGTTCACTTTTTTGTCATTTTTGCAGACAAATGTGCACAACCCTAATCGAAATTATTCCCCCATAACAGCTCTATCAAATAGGCCTATTTGTTTCGAATCTAAGTCGAATTTGTGTTTAAGATCGTAACATGTAGCATGCAGAATAGCTGGAGCTAGCACATGGTTCGCAGCACAGGTTACGAATCCTGGAGCTAACACACTAGCGATTCAATTCTGCATGTGATGAATCCGCGGCATGTGCTTACAGTGCTAGCTTCAGGAATTGATTTTCAACATTGCTGCTCTACTGAACGCGTTGAATAACTAAATCCAGAGAAACTATTTACGAAAGCCAGATTTGCATATTGGGTATATCAATAAGTAAATTCAATACACTGACACATGACACCCCCCCCCCCCGTGTCATTCAACAATATGCAATGGCAATGCCAATGTAATTTCTTTACTGCTCGAAATCACCCCTCCTCGACTTCAGTGGCGATGGAACCGGTGGACTTGAGGGGCTTAACCCCCATGAAAAAAGTGGGGGGGGGGTAAAGGTATGTTCAGCCCCAATGTTTGCCAAGTGCTCCAAGAAGTGGGGACCGCGAGGAGAATTTCGAAGTGGGTGCTGAACATATTCTTGATCGGTCCAAATGCACAATATACTAATAATTTTAGGGGGAAAGAACTGTCTAGATGCGATTTATTGTTACCAGAGGTGTCATTTTTGCTGATCTAGGATTTCCTTTTTGCTTAAATTTTGATGCGCCGCACCAACTGATGGTGGTGCACTGCCTAAATAATGACGTATAAGCTTCAGTTGTACATCACCATATAAGTTCTTCTATCCGTCTTCCCTAAATTTAAACACGTTCATTAATTGTTTGGATGCAATTTAAAGCCTATATGGGTGTTAATTTTACAGATCTAAGGGTACCTTTCATCGAAAATTTCGACGTGATCCTTGTCAACCAATGATGGCGCTCCGCTTAGATAGTGACGTATAAAAAAGGTGTACATCACCATCTGACCATATGTTCTACTATCAATCCTCTTCAAATTTTTAAACAATAATTAGCTATCTAGATACAAATTGCAGACATGAGATCCATATTTCAAGGATGGGTACATGCAGCTTAGAGCACTCGGGAAGTGCCGTTTCCGGCCATCTGGAGGGTTTGTAAAGCCCAAAAATTTCTTGAACGCTCCGCGCCAATCGATGGTGGTGCTCTGCTTAGATAGTCTTGCTGGCAGGTTTGCCCCCCCCCTCACTTTCACAACTCAAATCCTGCCCCTGCCTCTAAACATGATAACTCAAGATTGCAACTGAAGTGGATAGTTTAGACGCTAGGGTTATTAGGCAGTAAGTTATATAGTGAAATATAAATATATGTCACTCATCTCAAACACTTTAGTCCTTTTTGCGCTAGGTTGCTGTCTCGTACAAACCCTACAGACAGGCTCCAATGAAAAATCCAAACACAAATCCCAATATCAAAATCCTAATCCATAAAAACAATATAATTCGCCCGGAAGCAGGGAGAACACATATTCGATTTGATATGGAATAAAAGTAGGGAAAAACAATAAAGGTTTTCCGTTCAAGCGTAATTTTGTCGTAAAATATATAATATCGTTGAATTTTGTAATCCAATTGTATCGTAGTCGTAAGTAGCTATAATCTTTCATTGTGTGAAAGATTAGGCTTATCTTTTATAAGAACAAAAATATCCATTGTTTTATTGAAACCAATGTCTCTTGACCCAGCATGAGTCATGACATTGATGAAGTTATGATTGAGCGTAATTAATCTTCTGAAAATGAGGGCGCACTTCCGATTTACAAAAGTTGCAGTCCTCTACTATAGGAAATGAAAGTGAGTTTATGGCTGCTTTCATTTTTAGCTGGGGCAGATGTCATTATTTTAAGAGAAAATGCATCTTCACAACATTCTTAATTTGTGGACTTGACAACACATGTCAAATGACCACCTACCTTACAGCAATTTAACTTCTAAAACCAATTCATATAATTCCATGGTATTTCCTTCAATCTGAAAAAGATGTCATGCAATAAGATCATTCTCTACAGTATGGTAACAATAGCAAATGTTGGTGTAATACTGTGTTAAAAAAACTGAGAAAAGATCATCCTTATGTTTGATCTAAGTAGTGCTATCTTCATCTTTCTCAAGTGGTTTCAACTTTGACAAATAGGTAATTGCAGAAAAGAATGCACAACACTTTCTAGCAACTGTCTACATAAAAAAATGAAACTCATTCAGGCTGACTGACATCTTTCAGGCAAGGACTCACCAAGCCTTCTGGTTCAATTAAATGTCCAGAGTGTACACCAAGTACACATTGCATCATTCCTACTACCTACTGTATGTTCTGGCACACAAGAAGTTTGACAATGCATTGAAAACTGGGACTGGACATACTGTATTGTAGAGTGCAGTGAATGGAAAATTTGATACATTTTAAACAATCATAAAACTACTGTAGAATTGGATAATTTCTGAGTTACACTCATTTATTGACCCATGGTAAGCGGTGAATCTCGGTTAGCTTAAAGAGCTAATCTTACCCAAGACCCTTCGTCTTTTCAATCATATCTTTTCAGCACCTATTGTAGATTTATGGAACTCTTTGGTAAAGTTGGATGAGAAAGCACTTGTGTATTTCTCATATTGGGTCTTCTTTTTTCCTCACTGGTACATTGCTTGCAAATATTGATCAGTATCATCATTGCATAAAGTTAACTCTGTGTAGTTGTGAGAAGGTATTGTAATTCACTGTTATGTAAAGTCTTCATCAATTATTCCAGAATGCATGTTCCATTACAAAAATGTTACATGATACACTAGAAAAGACATTCATCTGGGGACTTTGGTGGGATTCGAACCCACACTCCAAAATCATGCTTTGGATTCAACCTCATGACAAAGTCTTGTACACAAGAATGTCCAACCTGGATAACATGCTCTATGTATGTGTAATGAACAGTACAGAATTTGCTTAGAAAAGGCATTGTGAGAACTATGTATTAAATATGAAGTAAAATAACATCATAGGAATGATGACAAACTTATTGATTTATTTTCAGTTTTAATGAATTTGAACCAAGGGCGGCGGAAGCACTTTTAATCTGGGGTGGGGGCACCAACGTCTATTGTGGATCAACATTAGCAAAAACCATGATAGTTATCGTGACCACAACAAGAATCGGGTGATATGTAGGAATGTCATAGAAAGTAGATCATCCATGCTGTTTTTGTGGAGGTCAAAGGTCATCTGAGGTCAAATGCAAAAACCAAACATTATAATTGATGAGGCAAATTTTGATTAAGCCTAAACTTGGTGTGTATGACCTTCATAGTAAATTTATGAGCCCTATTGGTTTTGGTGGAGGTCAAGGTCATCTGAGGTCAAACTTTGAAAACCTTGTATTTAGCATAGCTGAATCTAGAGGCAAACTTTGATTGGGCTTATCCTTGTAATATGCAGAATATTGATACCTATTGCGTTTGGTTATATTGAATGGATGCGTGTCCTAAATCTTGTGGTACCTACTCTCCAGTGTATATAATTCCAGAACAAGTTGGTATTATATCATGGAGGTACCTCCATGATTATATTAACCACTACATCATATTGCAATCTTGTAACGACAGCAAATAACTGTGCCAATTGGAATAATTTCTGTTACTGATTTATACGTGTCATTAGAGGAGACCCTCTTGGATCACTTGTGGAGCAGATGTGATCCCATGTAATGACAATTGCAATGACAAAAGTGTCTGTCTGTCTGTCTGTCTGTCTGTCAGATTGTTGTTGATGTTACTGATTAGATTTTACCTATCAAACTTAATTTTATTTCTATATTTTATAGACTATACTATAAATGCTTCAAGAAAGCCTATGGTGATACTCAGCAGGCTGGTGTCCTCCAACACCTAGAAAATCTGATTCTTCAACTCAACCACCTCGGCAGATAGCCTGTGACTGTGTCAAAATGGACTGCACTTCAGAAAACCAGCTAATAGTAGGTATTTGCACACTGTTGATGAAACAAGTTCTTAGCACAGTTTAACGACAATTCTGTCGTATATCTCTTCCAATGACTCATTCATGCGGTGGAGGCGTTCCTATGGGATGTCTTATTGTCACCAATGAAAGCATCAACACAATTAAGGCCGCTCTGTCCTTATACCTTCAATTGATTCCAGAGGATGGTTTTTATGGGCGAGGAAGTACTGGACCCAAGCTTATAATGACTGATGATAGTGTTGCTGAACGCACAGCGCTTCAAGCAGTGTTCGACGTTGCTTCTTTGAATCTTCCATGTTTTGCAGGCTACCTGGAGGTGGCTATGGGATGCAAAACATGGTATTAGTAACCAGTGTTAAAATCTGCTATATGCTGATGATGCTTAACAACTTGATGTGTACACGTCCATGCTCACAAATAACACAGTAATTAAGTATACAAGCTTCCATTAAAGCAACTGTATAGCTGCAAAGAACAATGGGCCCTATGCTATAGAAAAGATATTCCGGTGAGAGGAATAACACAAACAATTATTGTGTAGCCGCAATGTTTGTTTCAAACGATCGTATCCTGCAATGCAGCAAGGCATTTAATGATGTCCAGCTTTTTGATTTTGTGTCAACAAGAATGATGGACTTCTATGAGCTACGCTTGTTGCACATTGCAATGTATCATTGTATCATTACAAGAAGAGTAAATTCTTGCCACCTGCAAGTTCCATCGACCAAGAGCAGATTGTTTCCATATCTGAAACAAAGTACAGTGTACCCAGTTCCAGTGAAGATGGCATTGTTTATACTGTAAATACTGTAGTCGGCTTGTGTACACGTTATTTTGGTCTAAACGGAGCACCGTGTAAATATCAAGCAGCTGTCCTCAAGAAGTTTCACATCACTAAACTATATTCCTGTGAATGATCCTGAAGAGAGGAATGCATTGTGTTATATTGCAATAGGGCAAAAACTGAGCCATGACTGGTTTAAGTTGTTGCACCAATATGATGGAAAGTACTAGTGAGTATTCAGCTGTGTCGTCAGATGAATATATGGAAGCACTAAGGCTGTATTAGGCAGCTTGGGCCAGCAAAAAAAGTTGCATACTACAACTACTAACAGCAGTGCATCTGATATGATGGAAAGTACTTGTGAGTATTCAGATGTCGTCAGATGAATATAGAAGCACTACTGCTGTATTACGCAGCTTGGACCATCAAAGAGTATTTCAAAATGCATATCTTGCAAGGACTGCACATTATACTGCTGACTCCCAGAGTAACCCCTACAAACCAGAGTTAAAATGACTTCACAGACTACTTTGACTTGTTATTGGAGAAGTTAAATGACAACCCAGAATGCTATGCTCCTGCTATTGAATCATTCATTAAATCTGGTAGGAAGCTTCATACTGATGCCGCCTTACTTTCTGCATTGAATTGCTTTGGGAAGTTTTCAGGCCTAAAATCAAAATGCAAGTAAAGCAATCTAGTCCGCTTGAAAACAATTGGTGTGCAGCCAACTGCATTATCAAGAAGAAAGATGCCTATTCAGGGCAGATCTTCTCATGGTGGAGGCCGTCAAGTAAATCATCGCATGTACAAGACATCGTTATGCAAGCATAAGAAAGAAAACCAAAATTCTCTCCACTTCTCCCCCTAAGGGTAGACATGCACATAGGCGTAGGAGCCTCATTTGATTTGGGGGGGCTGTAACGACTTGCCTGAAAAATATAACCAAAATTTTTCACGCGTTCCACATGTCAATGTGCATATCTAATAGGCATCAATCAGTTATTACATCACCTGCCAATAACATAAAATAATTTTCCCTGTTACTACCCTTCCATATTGGTTAGAATTATTGAGGAAGTCATTACAACAATAATGATAATAATAATATAAGTTTAACCATTGAAAAACACATTGCAAATTCTTCTTCTTTCAGTAGGTGCCAGTGGCGGAGCTAGGGGTATTGGTCGGGGGGGGGGAGAGAATGGTCTGTAGGGGCGCTTTTGACAATATCTTAGCGGAGCGCCACCACAGGTTGGCGCGGAGCGTACAGGATTTTTTTGAGTAAAGATACTCCCTAGATCGCCGGAAATTACCCTTTCTGGACCTTGCTAATTTGCAGATTAACAAAGAATGAATAGGTGTCATCCCCATTTGTCAGAAAATTGCACCAACAAAATGTGACAAATGTCAATAGGTGTTTGAGAGCGCAATAAAAAAGTCAATAATCGCGAATAAGTCAAAAGTGGTAAAAAGCTGAAAATGGCGCCAGCAGTCCAATCGAGTCCGTCAGGGGGGCATCTGCCCCTCTGACTGTATGGACGCTCCGCCACTGGTAGGTGCCCGCAAAATTCTCAGCATATTGCCCAAATTTTCACCACAAAAATTGAAAAAAAAATGCAATTACTATTCTTTCAGTAGGTGCCCGAAAAAATTCTCAGCATATTGCCCGAATTTTCACCAAAATATTTGAAAAACACATTGCAAATTATTATTCTTCCAGTAGGTGCCCAAAAAATTCTCAGCATATTGCCCCAATTTTCACCCAAAAACTTGGTTGGGGGGGCTGCAGCTCCCCCGCCTCCTACGCCTATGGACATGCACCACATTCATTGGCCACCTGTGTTACTGAAAGAAAACTGTAGCTTAGGAAAGCGACATAGTGCAGTAAGCCATGTGTAGACTTGAATTTGAGTCATTAGATGGAATGACTCGCCTCAGTTATTGCAGTTAAATCTTTTTTATTGACAAAATGCAAAGATTGTTAGCCAAAACACTTTGCCAAATAGTAATCTTGCTACTTCTAGTAAAGTCACTGCGATGTTGTAGTTGAGTACTCGTATCAGAGTACCAACAACTGGAATACTTCTTAGGGCTCTGAGCAGTGTTAGCGCTAAGCATCGCTATGGCGGGATTCGTTCACTTTCTTGCCGATCCCCCTAACCCCCCCCTCCATTTGAAAATACCCCAAAATTTTTGGAAGGGGGGATTCCACCCATTAAAATATAATCATAGTGCCAACACTGGCTATGAGTACTAAGTATCATTATCAGAGTCCAAGTATTTTAAGATCCGAATATGAGCTCTATTGTCCGAGTATGATACAGTTGGGTACACTTTTTTTATCTGAGTTCTTTCAAGTACTTGTGGATTATTTTCCAATACTGTTGAATAATTAAACTGCAACATTGCGACTCTGCATTCCCTGGATAATTGATAATATCTACACAGGCTAATACTAGAACACTAAAGCAGCTCTATAGACATTCCCTATGTGATTACATTATATGTACACTGTCATATGGGTGAAGTGGGGTAGTATAATTTGTAGACAAACCAAAATATGCAATGAATGGAAAGAAAGTAAGTGAAATAAGTACAAATCCAGGATATTTGGCATATTCCGAGTAATTTTGATACTGAGAACCATTGCACAAGTATGGGTACTTTGTCATCTGATATGGAGTACTTTAACATCCGAGTACAAATACTAACAAACTTGCAAATCAGTACTCTAGTAGTACTCGAGTATCTACTACTTTTCAAGCATTACAACACTGATGATGTGCCACTTGCTTTTTGCAAAGTTATTCAGAAAGTTTGGTAGTCAACAAGTACACTGTAAATTGAAAGTGTTTAGATTTGAACACCAAAGTAAACACCTGGCTGTGACAGCCTTTGAACACATCATTTGCATTAATGTTAAACATTAGTATTTAGGCCGTTGCTTTGCAGTGTAGTTTTGTATATATTTGTGTATTATTATTTCTTGTATTGTATTTTTGTTCTCTAAGTGCTGCAATATGGATGGAGCAGCACTAAATGTGCCTTATGTATGTGTGTTTACTGTGTCATATGTGTCTGTATAAATGTGCCCAACTTAAACATTGTGCTTTTGAACACCAGATGGTGTTTATATTGAAACATTTTAATTTCTCCGTCCTAAATGCTCGGTCAGTATGCCAAAAGACATCTGCAATTTTGGACATTGTTCATGAATACCAGCTGGACCTTTTTACCATTACTGAGACCTGGTTGGCTCCAACTGGTGATGATGTGTTAATTCGTGCCCTTACACCACCTAACTTTGACTTTATCCATTTGCCACGTGGATCACGTGGAGGTGGTGTCGGCTTTCTCTCCAAGAAATCGTTGTCTTTTAATTTGATTTCTTCAGTTACATATCATTCTTTTGAGAGTCTCGAAGTTTTTAGCGCATTAGCGAATCTGAGAGTTGTGGTTCTCTACCGTCCACCTCGTTCTACTACCAATAAATTCACGGTCAAGTTCTTTCTGGAAGAGTTTACTGATTATGTGCAGTTTCTTAACACTACTCCTGGAAAATTACTCATAGTTGGTGACTTTACATGGACTTTATATGGATAATTCTGAATCTCTTGATGTTAAAAAGTTTACATCCCTTCTTTACTCAGGAAACTTGTGCCAACATGTTACTACACCAACACACAAACATGGTCACATTCTTGACTTAGTTATTTCTCGTGTCACAGAGCAAGTTATTAATGACATTTCTGTATTGGATCCACATGTATCTGATCATATGATTATTACCGGTCACATTAACTGCAAAGACCACTGTTGTCAATAAACCAGTCAAATGTTATTGTAGGACACAAGATATTGACTTGGTTCAGTTTAGATCTGATATTAATGATAGCCCAATTTGCAGTGTTGATCAAAAGGGTTTACTCCCTGAACTTGTGTCTACTTTTGACTCATTGAGTATTATTATTGATAAACATGCCCCTGTTATTAGGAAGGTCGTCAAACCTGACAAAGAAAACTGAACCTTGGTTTAGTCTGGATATTGTCCAAGCTAAGAAAGTTAGGAGACAGCACGAGCGTCAGTGGCGCAAAACAGGTTTATCTGTTCATAGAGAACTTTTTAAGGAACATTGTACAGTTGTGCGGAACAAAATCTATACTGCAAGGAGAAATTATCACGCCACGATTATTGCGGATACATCATCTCCTAAAGATCTTTTCAAGACTGTTGATTTTCTTTCAAATAAACAGAAGTGTGCCATCCTGCCGAACTATTCCTGCCATACAGAGTTATCTGAGAGATTCTCCCTTTATTTTTCCAAGAAGATCTCGGAACTTTGTACTATGTTAAATCGTCCATCTTTCTGCAAATTTTTTAACTGAGCCATCGCCTGCATCTTCATTTGACAGTTTCTCTGAAGCTACTGAAGATGAAATACTTAAAATTATCAAAAACTCTCCATCAAAATCGTGTATGCTTGATCCTCTGCCAACATGGTTAGCTAAAGGTTGTTCAACAGAACTCATTCTTCTCATCACGAATATTGTCAATACTTCTATGTCAACAGGAACTGTACCTGATTCCTTTAAGGTTGCTCATGTGACTCCTGTACTTAAAAAGATAGAAACTGTTTAAAAAATTATCGCCCTATTTCGAACTTGAGTTTCGTTTCAAAGGTTTTGGAAAAGACAGTTTTATCTCGCTTAATGGATTATCTTACACAGGAGAATCTTCTCGAACCATACCAGTCAGCTTATAAGTCTGGTCACAGTACGGAAACTGCCCTCAATGCAGTTCATAATTTTATTACATCCAAGCTTGATGAAGACTGCTTTGTCCTTCTAGTTCTTTTAGACTTATCATCAGCTTTTGATACAGTTAATCATTCCATTTTGTTAGAAAGACTGCAGTCAAAGTATCGATTAGGTGGTACTGTTCTATCCTGGTTCAATTCTTATATTACTGAGCGTTATCAACAGGTGAAAATTGAAGATGTTCTCTCGTCTCCTCGTCCATTAGTTACTGGTGTACCACAGGGCTCTGTACTTGGACCTGTTCTTTCTTCTTTATATCTTGCGGAGTTGAGTGATATTATTCGGCACCATGGTGTTCATTTCCATCATTATGCGGATGATACTCAATTACTTCTTGCTTTCGATAAGGATGATATGCCAAATGCTTTTCATAAAATGGAAACCTGTATAAGTGCTGTAAACACTTGGCGTACAACTAATCAGTTGAAACTAAACTGTGATAAAACAGAGTTTATTGTTTTTCGATCACGTTTCTCTGAAGTTACACCTAATTTTCCACCACTTACTGTTGGTAAAGACTCTATTAATATCTCCTCAACTGTTAGAAACCTTGGTGCATATTTTGACCAGACCATGTCACTTGATAATCACATTACTAATCTCTGTCGTTCTGCAAATTGGCAACTTAGGAAAATCAGTTTGATGAGGAATTACCTCGATAATAAGACTTGCGAGATACTGGTCCATGCGTTTGTGACATCAAAGCTTGATTTTCTAAATTCACTTTTATTTGGCCTTCCTGATTCGACCATCAAGAAACCCCAAAAGATCCAAAACACCGCTGCCCGTATTGTGAAAAGGAAAGGAAGAAAGTGCCGCACCACTCCACTTCTGAAGGAACTTCATTGACTCCCTATCAGCTACAGAATCCAGTATAAAATACTTCTTCTCACCTTCTGTGCTCATCATCTTGAACGGCCTGTGTACCTGTCACAACTTCTCTTGCCATATACTCCAACTCGCACACTTCCTTCCTCCAACAAACTGTATTTAACTGTTCGACAACCAAGATTGAAGAACTATGGTTACAGAAGCTTCCAATAGTCTGGGTCTTATCTCTGGAACAAGTTACCAGATCACATTCGAACATGCTATAAACTTTCTACTTTCAAAAGTCTACTTAAGACCCATTTTTTCACTTGTTCTTTTGTAAATTAATTTACTTTCTTTGTAAAGCGCTTTGAGCAGTAGCTTTTGTTTACTGATTTGGCGCTATATAAGTCTCATTTATTATTATTATTAAACATGAATTTAAAATAATTAATATAAAGTGTAAATTTGTTTCAACTGTTAGTATGTGTGAATTACATATTTTTACACTGCATTTTACATAATCTTGATAGAAATATTGGTGCATAGGTAGGTTCTTAATTGATAAAATGCATTTTTGGCTATGATATATATATATATATATAAGTATAACCTAATTTGCATATAGTAGCAGTAGTAGAAGTAAGTTGAGTCTTGTGTATCCGACTTGCTCAGTGATTAACCGCCGCCACTTAGCACGATCTTGCGCAAGGTTTATTGCTTCCTCAGAATTGCTAATGTTAACGTCCTTAAATTGCGACTTTATTTTTCCAAGCAAGGTAATTTGCACATCATATTCAATAATTATTGTTTGAGGCTTAATGGCCATGTATTAACACATGACATGCCATATGTATGCTTAAAGGGTCACATATTTAAACACTGTTTATTTAGGTGGGATGATGAGTCACTGTCAAAATAACCAATGAGGTTTAATCAGTTAGGGTTGAAACACTATGCGTTCATTGTTAAACGTGACGTGTCATGATAAACACATCACACGTCTCACCTCTTCAAAGTGTAGTACTGTATATCACCATGTTTTAATTATGATATGTATTTTTTACTGTAAGTACTTTTATGATATATAAATTATCATTTGTCAATGTATAACTGTTGTATTGAAAATAAACATATAACTGGAATATTAAGTTATGTACTTTATAAACCAAGCTATTTGTGTTTTTTACCAAACCAATAATATGAAAACACAGACCCTATAATATATTTTATATACTAGACGATTACCTGGGTTTTGTGGACACCCAGTTTTAGCGCTGGTTACCCAGCATTGGTGGCAGTTACCGGTTTTGGCATCGATTACCCAGTTTTAGCATCAGTTACCTGGTTTTGATGTTGGTTACCCGGTTTTGGCATCGGTTACCCAGTTTGGCATTGGCGATCATCAGGCTATGCCCCCCCCCCCATTTTAACCAGGGCAAATTGCTGACCTTGGAATCAGCTACCTGCTTTAAGTGACTGATAGCACTAAAGTGGGAAGGGGACTCCTTTGGAACCCTTCTGTGGGCCAGATAAGACAAATATCTTGCTGACAAACGTTGTTGTTGACAAACTTCCTAAGCAACTGATATGGTTCACTCACATTGAATATATAACTGAAAAGGTCAACTTTCTATGCACCTCTCATGTGCTGTTTCAGCTTCTTTATTGAGAAATGTAATGTCACATGTGTCAGGTTTTATTCCAACTCTACCACTACAGTATATTTGGAATAGGAAATATAAATTTACTTGCACGGTTTGCCTTTAGAAGTCCTTTTCAAACCACTACTTGGGCTTTAATAAGAGCAATACAAATATGCAGTGTATGCACACTCTCTTCTGTTGGAGTTGAGGCACATAATAAATGTGGGCAGAGCCTAGATTCCTAATACGGCAAATGTTGCACAATATTTGAGCTAGCGTTCTCAGAGGAAAAAATACTTGTGGCCCGGTTTTGTACAGCAATCCATGTGACACACTAACTTTTGTCAGTATCTTTTCAAACATGGATATTTCAAAGATGGTTATCTTTTCAAAGATGGTTATGGCATTATGCAAAAATAGGCAGAGGAAAATTTTTAAATCATGGGAGTTGTCAGCAGTGAAATCTGGTTAACAAGAGCAAAGTACATGATGGGATAGGAATCGCTATTATTTCCCATTTTTACTTTTGTGTGGGACACCTAAGTCTGGGGATGGGCTGTGCAGTCCATGGCAACTTTAAGTCGGCCATTCACATGGATAATTATCTGTACGTAAATAGTACACTATGTGTACTTATAGGTCCACTTAACCCCCATTATGAACACTTAACATACAATATTATGTGCACTTATATTGCTATGGTATACTTAATGCCCAATATGAACATAGTAACATACAATATTATGTGCACTTATATTGCTATGGTATACTTAATGCCCAATATGAACACCAAACGTTATGTGTATGTATATCTCTGAGGTACACTTAACCCCCATTATGAACATACAATATGTTTACTTATTTTGCTATGGTACACTTAATGCCCAATATGAACATCCAACAGTGAGTGTACTTATATCTTTTGGGTACATTTAATACACATATCGTTCCCTAAAATTGCACAAGATATTAGGTGTACTTAAGTTTTCACCTTACCCTGTATATTCATTTCTGGAGTTTATATTTACATGTTGTTTTAGTAGGTTGTTCCATGTTACCTATGTTGATGTTTCATGATATAAGATTAATGTGAATGGGTTGGTCTTGTGTACATCAAGTACACTTAATGTCAAAGTACACATAATACATAATTCATATATATATACACTGTTAAGAAAAATCCGTAATTTTACGTTAAAAGTACTGGCAGCCAGGACGCGGTTGCTATTCTGTAAAATAACAATTTTTCGAACGTAGTGTAATTAAACGTTAATACCGTACTGTTATTTAACGTTTTGAAAATTACGCCGTAATGTAAATTAACAGTATAGGTATAACCGCAACACACAGTAGAATACACCTACACGAATGAAACTGTTTTACTTCAACTTTCTTTTATTAATGATAGTCATGCTACCTTTTTTAATAAATAAAGGATACAAGTTATATTTTGCTGGACTGTAACTACTAAACATCTGACAATACCATACTTTCTCATTACATATTAATCATCCTGTTCAGGCAAATGAATATAATCTTGCAGTTACAAATACGTCTCTATTAGTACAAAAGATCATAACAAATAAATGAAGGAGCAAACAAAAATGCTTTAACATACTGTTATCTGTGTTCAATTAAGTAACCTACTCATCAAAAGTAGTAGTTACTCAAGGTAAAAGTTCTATTATGTGCACCACCACTGACAGCTCCAACACAGGAAAAAAGAAGAAAAAAAAAAGGTGAAACAGCTAGAGCTTCTTACAATGTCTCTGAAGATGTCAACTTACACCATAATTGCTTAAACTATATCAAGCCTGATAACATTTTTCCTAAACTATCTCAACAAACTATCCCACTGACTCTTAAACTATATCACTCTTAAACTGCTTAAACTATATCAAGCCTGATAACATTTTTCCTAAACTATCTCAACAAACTATCCCACTGACAGCTCCAACACAGGAAAAAAGAAGAAAAAAAAAGGGTGAAACAGCTAGAGCTTCTTACAATGTCTCTGAAGATGTCAACTTACACCATAATTGCTTAAACTATATCAAGCCTGATAACATTTTTCCTAAACTATCTCAACAAAAAAGACAGCAAATGTTTGACTTTCCTATAGCTGATTTGCCTTTTCTGCCAGGTGGATTAATTTGTAACTATATCAAGCATCATAACGTGAAGTTCATGAAATGTCAACAAAACTGTAACAAAGATGAGCCATTTTGCATCAGCATCAGAACCAAAAAATTCATAAACACTCTCAACACATTTTGTGGTCACTCACTTACATCTATAATGACCACATAGTGTTACCTGCGACCTCAACACACTTCATATTGATCACTGCCTCTAAGTTTCACGACCACTGATATGTACACACTGAAAGTTGAGCATTCGAGTTCAATCATGCAAAGAACAATGCTAAACTAAAATGCCTACAGATTATCATGACCAAATATCAACTGTATCAACCATCATACTTGCAAAAGTTAATGAAAAACATAAACAAACTGTTAAATCAGAACCAAAATGCAATAAATGCTTAATGATAACTCCTTCCTTAACCTCTCAACAACTCAAAGTCACAAAATACTGTGATGACTGACTAACATCTACAGTTTAATGACCCCAGATGGAGTGTTACCTGTGACCACAAACTAAAGAGCACATTTAAATTGACCACTGCCTGTTAGTCTCATGACCACTGTAGAGAAGTTAGGAGAATACAGTTCTATGTCTCCCTCTTTTGAAAAGCATTTTATATGTGCCATATTACATTTGAATTCTTCAACTTATTACCTATCTCTAACACCAATAGGTGGATGGACTTTCCTATAGCTGATTTGCCTTTTCTGCCAGGTGGATTCATTTCTAACTATATCAAGCATCATAACATATGAAGTTCAAGAAATATCAACAGAACTGTTACAAAGATGAGCCATTTGCATCAGCATCAGAACCAAAAATTCATGGACCTTTAATGAATAATTTTTCCTCAAGTCTCTCAACACATTTTGTGATCACTCACTTACATCTATAATGACCAAAGACAACAAAAGTGTTACCTGTGACCTCAACACACTTCATACTCAGTGGCGGAGGTAGGGGGTATTGGTCAGGAGGGGCGAGAATGGTCTGTAGGGGCACCATCGACACTATCAGAGCTATATACGGCTCTGGACACTATCTAAGCGGAGCGCCACCACTTGTTGGCGCATAGTGTACAGAAATTTTTGGAGTAAAGATCGCCCTAGATCGCCGGAAATGACCCTTTCCGGGCCTTGCTAATTTGCAGATAAACGAAGAATAAATAGGTGTCATCGCCAAATTACACCAACAAAATGTGACAAATGTCAATAAGTAGATGAGAGAGCAATAAAAAAAGTCGATCACGAATAAGTAAAAAGTGGTAAAGAGCTGAAAAGGGCGCCAGCAGTCCATTTGAGTCCGTCAGGGGGGCATCCGCCCCCTGACTGTATGGACGCTCCGCCACTGTTCATACTGATCACTGCCTCTAAGTTTTAAACGCTCAATTCACTTTCAAAGTCTTTCGACGACTTATTGATCTTTAAACACTATTGGGTGGACTGACTTTCCCTTCATGTGGATTAATTCCAGCAATTAATCTAATCAAGAAAAGATAAACCATTATTTTTACATACATACATAGTATATTACAAATATATAGTAGTATATTTTGAAGACAATGCTGTGATACTCCCAGATTTGCTCAATGCATCAAGTCTGGGAACACACTAACTATGGGGGAATATAAAGTTCTAAATCTGCAGACCATTCCAGATTTAAGCACATTTGTGCAAAGCAACCTATTTATGGATGTATTCAAAAGCCTATTGAATATCTTTGTCAGCAGGAATGAAAACATTTATTTGTTCTTTGCTGCTGTTCATTGATTACATTCACAGGAAGATTTTGAATAAAGTATTACAGTAACAAAAGCAAATTCCATGCACTCAAAACTTTCTTTTCAGAAATAATGCTATGCCATGCCTCCTCATAAATGTGCATGATATCAATTGTAACACACATCAGCATGTGTAGGCTATCTACTTATATCACCAAACCAATTTTGAAGAAATTTAAACTTATACGTTGCAAAGTCATTGCAACAAGATTTTAAAGCTTGACCCAGGGAACTCATCACTAGTCATGATATGATCACCAAAATCAATCTTGGTAGGGTAAGAATCGATCATTCCCTTGAAGACTTATTGTGCATACAAACTTAACTGTCACACACACACCCACTTATGCGCATTGCCCTGAAAGCACAGGTTCCTTTGCCAATTTGTACCTCAGTGGGAATGAAATGACTACTCCAGTCCACACTACAATACTAATGTAACATCCTGGAGGAGTGTTGCACTCTCATTAAGAAATGGTGCCCATCTACATCCTCACCTGTGTAATTTCTGGCCAATACAAAACAATTTGTGGATAACACACAGGGCACAAATCTTTATAGAAATATTCCCAGTAAAAACTTCTCTCTATGCTATTTCAACTTTAACAAATCAGTATGGATATGGATAGATTCCTGTTGTGAACAATTTTTAGCCCCAGCCCCCCTCCCCCCCCCATGAAATTTAAAAGCCTTGTTCAACAGCTTATTATGGTATTTACTGAGCAACACTACAACATTACCTTTGAATAAATTCGGCAGTAGCTGATGCGTTAGCAGTGTATTCAAGGTTGAATACATAAAACGCACAAAACCACACACACAGTGCATCTATCGGGTTGTATACAGTTGTGATGAACTGCCCCTCTCCTGCAATTTGAAACCTTGTTGCTTTCCATGGTTCTCCTGAAACAGGGAAAAGCAATGAAACTATGTAGCCATATTTGATCTTGAAGGAAAACAATTGGTTTAATTGACCCCTTTTCTCTGTTATGTTTTTGCAGTTTCAAATGACTGTTGACTTCTATGCCAGCTGTAACAACACACAGGGTGCCAGGTAAAAGCAAGTTCCCATAAGTTTGAGATCCAGGTTTCTTAAATTGAAATAAATGTATTATTTATTGAAAATTCTGCTCACTATCTATATATATATGTATATATATATATATATATATATAGATATATATATATATATATATAGATAAAGATATATATATATATATATATATTTATGTAGACATATATATATATGTAGAACCTATATATATATGTAGAACTCTAAAGTAGACTGTTGGGCGACATAGCATAAAATGAACACTTAGGGCAACATTGGCAATTTAATGTTATTGTTTCACACTGGACCATTGTAAAGACTCCAGTTTGAGTGCTTTTAATAATAATCCTTTTGCAAAATACAAATACCAAGGATTTTAATTAAATAATCAATTAATTGTACACAAACACACTTAGGGCGACAAATAGATGTCGCCCTAAGTGCATCTCAGTGAATTTAACTGTGAAACAGCACTTTGGGCGACATTGCATCAAATAACACTTAGTGTAATTTCATCACATTGGATGATTGTTAGGACTCCAGTATGAGTACTTTTTATAATAATCCCTTTGATGTATATAAATAGCAAGGAATTAAATTGATTAATGAATTAATTACACATATACATGTAATACAATGCTATTTTGTCTCACTGGACCACTGTAAGGACTCCAGTGTGGGTACTATTGATAGAAATTCCTTTGTAAAACAATATAGCAAGTAATTCAACTAATTAATTAATTAACACATATACATGTTGGCATATGTGAATTTAGCTCTTTTCACAACACTTGGTCAACATATCGTAAAATCAGCACATAGGGCGACATTGGCAATATAATGTATATTTCATCAACCTGGACCACTGTTAGAACTTCAGTATGGGTACTATTGAAAGTAATCCCTTTGAAAAATAAATATAGCAAATAATTTAATTAACTAAGTAATTAATTACACATATACGAGTTGTCTTATGTGAATTTATCTCTTTTCACAACACTTAGGGCGACATAGCATAAAAACAACAACAACACTTAGAGCGACATTGGCAATTTAATGTTATATCATCACACTGGACCACTGTTAGGACTCCAGTATGGGTACTATTGAAATTTATCCCTTTGTAAAATAAATATAGCAAATAATTTAATTAACTAAGTATTTAATTACACATATACGAGTTGTCCTATGTGAATTTATCTCTTTTCACAACACTTAGGGCGACATAGCATAAAAACAACACTTAGAGCGACATTGGCAATTTAATGTTATATCCCTATGGACCACTGTTAGGACTCCAGTATGGGTACTATTGAAAGTTATCCCTTTGTAAAATAAATATAGCAAATAATTTAATTAACTAAGTAATTAATTACACATATACGAGTTGTCCTATGTGAATTTATCTCTTTTCACAACACTTAGGGCAACATAGCATAAAAACAACACGTAGAGCGACATTGGCAATTTAATGTTATATCATCACACTGGACCACTGTTAGGACTCCAGTATGGGTACTATTGAAAGTTATCCCTTTGTAAAATAAATATAGCAAATAATTTAATTAACTAAGTAATTAATTACACATATACGAGTTGTCCTATGTGAATTTATCTCTTTTCACAACACTTAGGGCGACATAGCATAAAAACAACACTTAGAGCGACATTGGCAATTTAATGTTATATCATCACACTGGACCACTGCTAGGACTCCATTATGGGTACTATTGAAAGTAATCCCTTTTTAAAATAAATATAGCAAATAATTTAATTAACTAAGTAATTAATTACACATATACGAGTTGTCCTATGTGAATTTATCTCTTTTCACAACACTTAGGGCAACATAGCATAAAAACAACACTTAGAGCGACGTTGGCAATTTAATGTTATATCATCACACTGGACCACTGTTAGGACTCCAGTATGGGTACTATTGAAAGTAATCACTTTGTAAAATAAATATAGCAAATAATTTAATTGACTAAGTAATTAATTACACATATACGAGTTGTCCTTTGTGAATTTATCCCTTTTCACAACACTTAAGGCGACATAGCATATAAACAACACTTAGAGCAACATTAGCAATTTAATGTTATATCATCACACTGGACCACTGTTAGGACTCCATTATGGGTACTATTGAAATTTATCCCTTTGTAAAATAAATATAGCAAATAATTTAATTGACTAAGTAATTAATTACACATATACGAGTTGTCCTTTGTGAATTTATCCCTTTTCACAACACTTAAGGCGACATAGCATATAAACAACACTTAGAGCAACATTAGCAATTTAATGTTATATCATCACACTGGACCACTGTTAGGACTCCAGTATGGGTACTATTGAAATTTATCCCTTTGTAAAATAAATACAGCAAATAATTTAATTAACTAAGTAATTAATTACACATATACGAGTTGTCCTATGTGAATTTATCTCTTTTCACAACACTTAGGGCGACATAGCATAAAAACAACACTTAGAGCGACATTGGCAATTTAATGTTATATCATCACACTGGACCACTGCTAGGACTCCATTATGGGTACTATTGAAAGTAATCCCTTTTTAAAATAAATATAGCAAATAATTTAATTAACTAAGTAATAAATTACACATATACGAGTTATCCTATGTGAATTTATCTCTTTTCACAACACTTAGGACGACATAGCATAAAAACAACACTTAGAGCGACATTGGCAATTTAATGTTATATCATCACACTGGACCACTGTTAGGACTCCAGTATGGGTACTATTGAAAGTTATCCCTTTGTAAAATAAATATAGCAAATAATTTAATTAACTAAGTAATTAATTACACATATACGAGTTGTCCTATGTGAATTTATCTCTTTTCACAACACTTAGGGCGACATAGCATAAAAACAACACTTAGAGCGACATTGGCAATTTAATGTTATATCATCACACTGGACCACTGCTAGGACTCCATTATGGGTACTATTGAAAGTAATCCCTTTTTAAAATAAATATAGCAAATAATTTAATCAACTAAGTAATTAATTACACATATACAAGTTATCCTATGTGAATTTATCTCTTTTCACAACACTTAGGACGACCTAGCATAAAAACAACACTTAGAGCGACATTGGCAATTTAATGTTATATCATCACACTGGACCACTGTTAGGACTCCATTATGGGTACTATTGAAAGTAATCCCTTTGTAAAATAAATATAGCAAATAATTTAATTGACTAAGTAATTAATTACACATATACGAGTTGTCCTATGTGAATTTATCTCTTTTCACATAAACATATCTTCTGATACCTTCTTAAATATAACAGTGACCATAAAAATGTGAACATTTGGTGTAAGTATATACTGAGAATAAAAAGCTTTGAAGAGGTTCAATCCAAATCATAATAACAAATGAGGAAAAAACCTGTCTTTATGTTGATGTGACAAGGACTTACAGAACCAAAATAATGCAAGTTCTCTCAATGTCAAGAAATATTGAAAAATTTCTTGAATATGCAAACTCCTGTCATACCCATTAAACAATATTCAAAGAACACAATTGTTAGAGGCGATACTAGTTAGGCTTTTTGAAAATCTAAAACTTGAGCACATGCTTGAGTATAAAGTGCCAGAATGCCTTCACTTCAGATGTTTGCACTGAAAATGATTATAAAAAGAGGGAGCACCAACCTAAAAATGACTGAGTTTATAGACACATTCTTTATCTATTACCATTGTTAAAACATTATGCTGCAAAGGTCCCTTTGTAAGAAAAGTAAACTGTGACCTTTGGGTGCATGCCCGAAGAAATTTCCATGATAAGAAATGTTAAAATTCATATCGGAAATATTTCCAGGTATGTTCTTTATAAAGTTGTGTGAACTGGTCTTCTTAACCCACCCTCCCCCTATCCACAAGACAAGGTTTTTTTGGTGGGGTGGAAGTAGATCACTTTGCATATTTTAGTGGAGCTATGTTATGTTTCTCAAAGAATTGCATAAAAAGTTCATGTTTTGGTCCCTACATTCACTCAAATGTCCAATGAATTCTAAAGCGATTCTAACACCTGACGTCACACAGTCACATTCTGGAGGCAAGGGTGTCAAGGGAGCATCAATATAGACCGGGAGCCCATAGGGTTTGGTTAGCTGGGAAGGTAACCAATTGCCTTGTACATCACAATGTTCACAGTGCATTCCTGTATATGAAACCAGACAACTGGCAAACCGGCTGTGGTGGGTGTGGCTGGGAAAGCAATTTTAAAGTCACCTAAAAGCTAACCTAGATCAGCTTTCATGGTAACCACATCAAAGTAAATACAATGTGTCAGGTATGGCCCCAAGAGCAACAAATGGCCATCGCCAGTGATTATTGGTGGTGGGGTAGCTTTGCCAGCCTCACGGATAACCTAGGTCAGCTCATGAGGTAACCACTTGAAACCTACTGAAAATGATGGTTAGGACTTCAGATACAAAGGATGGGCATTTCCAGTCATTTTTATTGGTGGGTACCCCTGCCAGTAGACCCCCCCAAATGCCCATCCCCTCATTGACCTAGGTCAGCTCATGAAGTAACCAGTTGAAAACTACTGGAAAATGTTTAGCAGAACTCTATATGTGAGGGATGGGCATTTCCAGTAATTTCTATTAGCGGGGTACCCCTGCATGTAGACCCCCATAATGCCAATCCCCCTCATTGACCTAGGTGAGCTCATGATGTAACCAGTTGAAACCTACCGGAAAATAATTGGCAGGACTCTAATATGTAAGGGATGGGCAATTCCAGTAATTTATATTAGTGGGGTACCCCTGCCAGTAGACCCCCAAAATGCCCATCCCCTCATTGACCTAGGTCAGCTCATGAAGTAACCAGTTGAAAACTACTGGAAAATGATTGACAGGACTCTAAATGTGAGGGATGGGCATTTCCAGTAATTTATATTAGTGGGGTACCCCTGCCAGTAGACCCCCAAAATGCCCATCCCCAATCATCTCCACCCGAACTACTTTTCTCCCAAAATGTTATGTCTATAATTATATATATACATGCAAGGTATACTAAAAGATAGGATATAACAAAGTTTTGTGCAGCTTCAGCACTTTCGGAAATATATTTTTAAATTCATAACAGAGTCAATACAATATTTGAATGTTTGTTAGCCAATATATTAATATTTATGGTATTACATAATAATAAAAGTCCAAAACCATCATAAACTTTGCTTACAAAGGAATGACCTTTAGAACAATACAACATTTGTGTAATCAGCTAGGGCTCTTATATCGCTTACTGAAATATTCAATTTGTCTCAATTTTGCCAACCAATAATTCTCCAATGGTGCAGTATCAGCCAATACTGCAATCCTTATCATCCACAAAAGTATGAGACTTTGTGAGCTTTGGAATTATCATCCTGGCATTTTTTAATATTAAAGGTATAATGTCATGAAATTCAAGGCAAAATGCAGTCAAGTATTAGTTTAGTTTGTAAACATTGGTGCATACATCAGCATCCTAAACATTGTGTTTGTTGTACCATTTATGTTGCATGATCATCTGCAGCACTGGCGGATCCAAGGGGGGGGGGGGGCCATGGCCCCCCCAAAGGTGAGCCAAAAAGTGTTTCCGAACATCCCCTAAATCATATGATTGGAAATTAAAAAAATCGAGAGGAATAGCAGTGGTAGACTAGTCTAAACCTTTTCGTTTTCTGGTTTAAAATTAAATGCAGAGCTCTCAACTGACCTGCAATTCGCGGGAATTAGACCCGCATTCTAACACCCAAACCCGCTGACCCGCACAAGCGTCCGAAAAAAACGCATTGATATTGTCAAGTATACATAGAAAAAATTGCATCAAATTTTGACTTAGCAACCATCATTTCTTTAGCATTTAGCATAATAGAGTATAAAACCTCCTTTACAGCATCATTTGAACCTCAAATTAGCCTATGTTTCTTTTCATTGGGGCGAGCAGCGAACATTTCATGCCACGGGAAAGAATGAATTATCACCTACTATTCAATTTATTGATGTTACACACAAAAAAATGCATATTTCTCAAAAAATTTTGGGTGACAAAAGCCTTTCTAAGTGCCACCATTTTACATGTAGGCATCACCAGGATTCAAAAAAATTTCAAAAGGGGAGGGGGACACCCCCTCCCCTTATACCCCTCCCCCAGGACGGCGATTCGTGGCATGGACCAGCATTTGCCTTCTCAAGAGTTGGGAGCTTGGTAAATGTATGAACATGAGGATTTACAGTTTAACACCATTTTGCAGTTACAGGCTGGTTGTAAAAAATTTATAACCTATCAAAAATAAAATTTCTTGAGAAAGATGATCCCAACTTTGTTTTATAAATATTTTAGAAAATGTAGCACTTTATCATCAGGTTTCTAGTGCAATTATGTGGAAATAACAAGCAGCTAAAAACTTGGGTTCTAAATTAAACTGCATAACTTTACCTTTACTTACTTACCCTCAACCATGTACATGCCCCTATGCAGTATTGTTGGTAATATCAAAATTAATACATCAACCAGTCACTAGTCAACAACTTCACACATCAACTTCCAGTTGCAGTATTATTGTACTTTCCATAACCTCATTATTCTTTTTTAAATGAGCGCCAAATGCAATGTGGGTTCATCTACTCAACCATCCACTCACCAAGTAGGATAACAATCTAACTGACATCAGAAGCAAATGTCAATACTATACTGTACATATGAGATTAACAGCAGTTGTAACACATAGTTTAAGAGAAGTCAATTATAAACCACTTTGAAAATCTATCTGCTTTAGTAGAAGATTCCAATTCTGGCTTTTTGTTCAGTGTATAGTAAACGTTTTGAAATTATAAAAACAGTAAAAGAGCATCAATTCAGTTTTAATATGCAATACATTTGTAAATTGAAGTAAACAAGAGCCCAAGGGCACTGTGGTTCCTTGCGTAGGGGTAAATGACAATACACATAATATTATCATAGCAAGATTGGACTCAAATAGTCCAAGTAATTGTGGTCCTACATGTACCCATAAAGTAACCAACACTATAGACAACACTTTTGTGATCACAAATAATGATCAGAGTTATGATCGGAAGGCACTTTTTAGATCTGAATATGGCGTCGAAAATGTAAGAAATATAAGGTCACCTACAAGCGGGTCAACAGATATGATAACATTGGTGACCTCAGATCACATGACCGTTAAGTTTGAAAATGTTCCACCACCCCTTTCACAACTTGTCCCAAAATATCAATTGTGTCAGACCTTGGCACTGGGAGTTAATTGCATTAAATGTCTAAACATTAACTTTGAACTTGCATAATTTCACACACAAAGGTCACCCGGGGGTCAACCCATTGACATTTATGATCAGAAGGTACCTTTGACATCTGAAAATAGCATCGAAAATGTGAAAATCCCCAAAACACTTAAAGGTCACCAGAGGTCAAATTGAAGTCAAGGGTCACCCAGATTGTAAGTCGACAAGTGGATTACATTGAAGCAACTCCCAACCCTAATGGACAATAAGTTCTCAAGTTATCGCAAAAATACTAGTTTTTTATCATTAATTGACCTTTGATGACCTCGGATCACATGACCATTAAATTTGAAAATATTCCCCTATACCATTTGCAACTTGTCCCAAAATATCAACCGTGTCACACCTTGGCACTGGGAGTTATTGCACTCAATGTCTGAAGATTAACTTTGACCTTGTATAACTTTGGACATAAAGGTCACACGGGGTCAACTTATTGACATTTTTGATCGGTGAGACGTGAATATAGCATCAAACTATAAAAATTCCAACAATGCTTTCTTTGCCCATTTTCTCCCCCCAAAATACTATTTTTTTAAACATTAATTGACCTTTGGTGACCTATGATCACATGACCATTAAGTTTGAAAATATTCCCCTATACCATTTGCAACTTGTCCCAAAAATATCAACCGTGTCACACCTTGGAACTAGGAGTTATTGCATTAAATGTCTGAAAATTAACTTTGACCTTGTATAACTTTGCACACGAAGGTCACCCGGGGGTCAACCCATTGAGATTTATGATTAGAAGGTACCTTTGACATCTGAAAATAGCATCGAAACTGTAAAAATCCCCAAAACACTTAAAGGTCACCAGGGGTCAAATTGAGGTCAAGGGTCACCCAGATGCAGGTCAACAATTGGATTACATTGAAGCAACTCCCAACCCTAACGGACAATTCGTTCTCAAGTTATCACAAAAATAGTGGTTTTTTATCATTAAATTGACCTTTGGTGACCTCGGATCACATAACTGTTAAGTTTGAAAATATTCCCCTATACCATTTGCAACTTGTCCCAAAATATCATCCGTATCACACCTTGGCACTGGGGGTTATTGCATTAATTGTCTGAAGATTAACTTTGACCTTGTATAAAGGTCAAAGTTAATCTTCAGACAATTAATTCATGTGCACATGAAGGTCACACAGGGTCAACTTATTGACATTTTTGATCGGTGAGACGTGAATATAGCATCAAACTATAAAAATTTGATCAATTTTTTCTTTGCCCATTTTCTCCCCCCAAAATACTATTTTTTTAACATTAATTGACCTTTGGTGACCTCTGATCACATGACCGTTAAGTTTGAAAATATTCCCCTATACCATTTGCAACTTGTCCCAAAAATATCAACCGTGTCACACCTTGGAACTAGGAGTTATTGCATTAATTGTCTGAAAATTAACTTTGACCTTGTATAACTTTGCACATGAAGGTCACACGGGGGTCAACCCATTGACATTTATGATCAGAAGGTATCTTTGACATCTGAAAATAGCATCGAAACTGTAAAAATCCCCAAAACACTTAAAGGTCACCAGGGGTCAAATTGAGGTCAAGGGTCACCCAGATGCAGGTCGACAATTGGATTACATTGAAGCAACTCCCAACCCTAACAGACAATTCGTTCTCAAGTTATCACCAAAATAGTTGTTTTTTATCATTAATTGACCTTTGGTGACCTTGGATCACATGACTGTTAAGTTTGAAAATATTCCCCTATACCACTTGCAACTTGTCCCAAAATATCATCCGTGTCACACCTTGGCACTGGGGGTTATTGCATTAATTGTCTGAAAATTAACTTAGACCTCGTATAACTTCACACACAAAGGTCACCCGGGTGTCAACCCATTGACATTTTTGATCAGAAGGTACCTTTGATATCCAAATCTAGCATCAAAACCAAACATTTTCTTTTTTGCCCGTTTTCTCTCAAAATAAGCATATTTCTTCTAATGTGACCTTTGACCTTGGTTTCAGATGTAGTTTGATCTCCTGATTCCAAAAAACAAAACGACAAGTCTGTACAGCCATCCTGACTCCGACTGAAAAACTTTGACCCCATATAACTTCGCACACAAAGGTCACACAGGGGTCAACCTATTGATATTTATGATCGGAAGATACCTTTGACATCTGAAAATAGCATCAAAACTGTAAAAATCCCCAAAACACGTAAAGGTCACCAGAGGTCAAATTGAGGTCAAAGGTCACCCAGTTGCAGGTCAATAACTGGATTACACTGAAGCAACTCCCAACCCTAACGGACAATTCGTTCTCAAGTTATCGCAAAAATACTTGTTTTTCAAACATTAATTGACCTTTGGTGACCTCGGATCACATGACCGTTAAGTTTGAAAGTGTTCTCCTTACCAGTTCACAACTTGTCCCAAAATATCAACCTTGTCGCACATTGGCACTGCGAGTTATTTTGCAGTTTTAATATTTTGGGTTTTTGGCCTCTAACTGACTTTTGGTGACCTTCACAGGCACCAAAAACAATAGGGCACACCTTCTCACTATGGCGGATCTATATACCAAGTTTGAGTTAAGTCCAACATTCCCTTGTTGAGTTACAGTGTACCCAAGCAAGTGTCACAGACGCACACACAGACATACACACACACGCAAACCTGACTACATAGGTTTGCTAAAGCAAAGAACCAAAAATTATTTAAATTCAATACAACTCATCAAATTTGTAATATAAACCTGAATGCAAATTGGTATAAAGGGAGTTCCAATGCCCTAATAATGAAGTTTTGTAGATAAAAGGCAATAAGGATCATTAACTTAATATGACCAAATATGAAATATGACATTGTGCTTACAATTTAGCTGTATCTGGCTTATTTCTTTCTGGTGCAAACTGTTCATAAATTATTATTGAGATGATGCTGTCCCCATAAATGAAAATGTGCAGGATATTGACATTTTATTAATTTGGAACAAGAATTTACAATGATGTGACATGGCTTAATACTCCTTAGCCAGGTAACTCTCTTTTCTCTGCAATCACATGGTATTACAGGGCTTCAGGTTCAATTCACATACACTTAATTTGGAATAGTTTGTAGTATAGGTAAGTTCTTTTTCATTTGCAAAAAGGGACATCTAGTCAGGGGTAGCATGATCTATGCAGGGATTGCTTTATTTGTAATTTGAAGTTGTAACAACATTCCATTTGTATGCTATTGAAAATGTACAACCTAAGCAAATCAAATATCATTTTGTGTATTCTGTTTTAATAGGAGACCTGTTCAATCATGGCTGAACCAAATTGCTTAATAGTTTTCCCAAACTACAAAGAACATGAATCAAGCTTTTCAATTTGAAAAACAAATAATGTACATGAATACAGTGGTTCAGTTTAACCCTAATTACTTTGTGTTAGTGGTTGGTAATTTTCAATTGGTGTCGATAATATGACATACTTCTCCAGTTTTCCAAAAAAAAATTAGGAAGATCATCTCATTAATTTCTTCTCTCACTAATTGGTTGTTTTTCTGAGACTATAACTTTAAATCTTTGTAATATTTTACAGGATCAACACACAAGATTAAATTAATCTGCCAACATACTTAACATTCTTTTCTCTGCCAGCTTCTGGCATTTGGCAGATTCATTTCTAATTTTTGTTTCACAATAAACCAGTTGTATTTCGCCCTGTGTCT